>NC_053389.1:797169176-797406422 GCF_905171765.1 Bufo bufo | reverse complement strand
AGACACATTAGGATCATGTGAGACAGGACTTAAGGCGACTGGGATCTCCAGACCAAAATGCACAATCAGTCCCATCCCAATCTGATGTTCAGTGTTCAAGTAAATCCTCATAAACCAGTGTGGGGGCATATAAGTGTTTTCTATGGGTTGAGCTGTATACATGATGTGTATAATACCATGGGTGGCATGGTGTTGTACACATCACGTATATAGCTCAACCCATAGAAAACACTTATATGCCCCCACACTGGTTTATGAGGATTCACTAGAACACTGAACATCAGATTGGGCTGGGACTGATTGTGCATTTTGGTGTTTGTCACAAATGGTGCAGGACATTCGCTTAAAGGTGGTAGATTCTCATCAACAATCCATTTCGTGTTTTCTGCTGGAGGGTCTGCCTGCTCCTCTGGTGCTAGGTTTACCGTGGTTAACCAAACATAACCCTACCAGCGATTGGCAAGTGAGGCAGATTCTTGTTTGGAGTGATTTTTGCATAGACAATTGCATTACTGTCGGTGATCCCTATCCCCTTCCTTTGATCCCAGATTTGTTCAATCAGATTGTCGGTTGCAACGTGTTCTCCAAGTTAGATTTGAGGGGGGCATATAATCTGGTAAGGATAAAGGAGGGGGACGAATGGAAGATGGCCTCTAATACCCCTGAAGGTCATTTTGAGAATTTGGTCATGCCTTTTGGGTTGACCAATGCTCCTGCTGTTTTTCAACATTTCATCAAAGACATATTTCATCATCTGGTGGGTAGGTTTGTGGTGGTGTATCTGGATGAGATTTTAATTTATTCCCCTGACATGGAGACACATCAGGATCATGTGAGACAGGTCTTACAGATCCTAAGGGAGAATACATTGTATGCGTAGATGGAGAAGTGTGTATTTGCTGTTCCAGAAGTGCAATTTCTGGGTTTCCTACTCTCATCTTCGGGTTTTCGTATGGATCTGGAAAAATTCTGTGCTGTGTTGGACAGGGATCAACCCGAAAATCTGAAAGCACTCATGCGATTTTTGGGGTTCACCAACTACTACCGTAAATTTATCTTGAATTACTCGACTGTTGTGAAACCATTAACAGATATGACTAAGAAAGGTGCGGATTTCTCAGTCTGGTTTGATGAGGTATTACAAGCCTTTTCAGCGGTAAAGGAATGTTTTGCTTCTGCTCCTATACTGGTGCAACCTGATGTGTAATATCCATTCATTGTGGAAGTTGATGCATCCGAGGTAGGGGTTGAAGCTGTCTTGTTGCAGGGGCCTTCTCCTAGCGAATGGCGCCCATGTGCTTTTTTCTGTAAAAAACTCTCTACTGCTGAAAGAAACTATGATGTAGGTAATAGAGTTGCTGGCTATTAAGTTGGCTTTTGAGGAATGGCATCATTGGTTGGAAGGAGCGATTCATCCTATTACAATAATTACTGATCACAAAAATATGGCTTATCTGGAGTCGGCCAAATGTCTGAACCCAATGCAGGCCAGTCATTGTTTTTTACCAGATTTAATTTTGTTGTCACCTGTTGCCCTGTGGTTAAGAACGTTAGAGCGCATGCTTTGTCGTGTAGATTTCCTGGGGGGGGGGGGGGGGTTAGGGGTGTACATAGAAATCACTGGGCCTCATAGCAAGAATCTAAATTGGGCCCCCATTCCCCTTTTATAGCCCCCCCACAACCCATTACAGGCCTCTGTCTTTGTTCCATGAACTATGCTTGCTGCTGTGTTTTATAATTTATGCCATCAGGGCTGGATTGGGATTACAAAACAGCCCTGGCACACAAAAGAGGTATAATAGATGCAGTGTGTACAGATGTATAGTGTATACAGCAGTGTACTGTTATGTGAGGTACGAGGTATAATAGATGCAGTGTGTATAGATTTATAGTATATACAGCAGAGTACTGATATGTGAGGTATGAGGTATAATATATGCAGTGTGTACATATATATATATATATATACGGTATATATATATATATATATATATATATATACAGTCATGTGAAAAAATTAGGACACCCTTTGAAAGCATGTGGTTTTTTGTAACATTTTTAATAAATGGTTATTTCATCTCCGTTTCAACAATACAGAGAGATTAAAGTAATCCAACTAAACAAAGAAAACTGAAGAAAAGTCTTTTCAAGATCTTCTGTAAATGTCATTCTACAAAAATGCCTATTCTAACTGAGGAAAAAGATAGGACACCCTCACATGTATTCCCTCTTAAATTGGCTCAGATCTCACACAGGTATATCACACCAGGTGCACATAATTAGTAGATCGTTACTCTGCATGTTGAATGAGGCTTGCCCTATTTAAACCTCAGACATTTAGTTTGGTGTGCTCCTGACTGTTGAAGTGAGAGTGAGCACCATGGTGAGAGCAAAAGAGCTGTCAGAGGACTTCAGAAAAAAGATTGTAGCAGCCTATGAGTCTGGGAAGGGATTTAAAAAGATCTCAAAAGATTTTGAAATCAGCCATTCCACTGTCCGGAAGATAGTCTACAAGTGGAGGGCTTTCAAAACAACTGCCAACATGCCCAGGACTGGTCGCCCCAGCAAGTTCACCCCAAGAGCAGACCGCAAGATGCTAAAAGAGGTCTCCAAAAACCCTAAAGTGTCATCTCGAGAACTACAGCAGGCTCTGGCTACTGTTGATGTAGAAGTACATGCCTCTACAATCAGAAAGAGACTGTACAAGTTTAACTTGCATGGGAGGTGTGCAAGGAGGAAACCTTTGCTTTCCAAGAGAAACATCGAGGCCAGACTGACATTTGCCAGAGATAAAGTTGACAAAGACCAGGACTTCTGGAATAATGTTCTTTGGACAGATGAGTCCAAAATTGAATTATTTGGACACAACAGCAGAGGACATGTTTGGCGTAAACCAAACACAGCATTCCAAGAAAAGAACCTCATACCAACTGTGAAGCATGGAGGTGGAAGTGTCATGGTTTGGGGCTGCTTTGCTGCAGCAGGACCTGGTCAGCTCACCATCATAGAATCCACGATGAATTCTACTGTGTATGAGAAGGTGCTTGAAGAACATGTGAGACCATCAGTTAGAAAATTAAAGCTGAAGCGGAACTGGACCATGCAACATGACAATGACCCAAAACATACTAGTAAATCAACCAAAGATTGGCTGAAAAAGAAGAAATGGAGAGTCCTGGAATGGCCAAGTCAAAGTCCAGATTTGAATCCCATTGAGATGCTGTGGGGTGACTTGAAAAGGGCTGTACGTGCAAGAAACCCCTCAAACATCTCACAGCTGAAAAAGTTCTGCATTGAGGAGTGGGGTAAAATTTCCTCAGACCGATGTCGAAGACTGGTAGATGGCTACAAGAACCGTCTCACTGCAGTTATTTCAGCCAAAGGAGGTAACACTCGCTATTAGGGGCAAGGGTGTCCTATCTTTTTCCTCAGTTAGAATAGGCATTTTTGTAGAATGACATTTACAGAAGATCTTGAAAAGACTTTTCTTCAGTTTTCTTTGTTTAGTCGGATTACTTTAATCTCTCTGTATTGTTGAAACGGAGATGAAATAACCATTTATTAAAAATGTTACAAAAAACCACATGCTTTCAAAGGGTGTCCTAATTTTTTCACATGACTGTATATATATATATATATATCTCAAACGAATGATGAGGCAGCACTTCCAGTATAGCGTAAACGGATGAGGACCCCAAATTTATTAAAGCGACGTTTCGGCCTGCTCAATGAGGCCTTTCTCAAGCTTGAGAAAGGCCTCATTGAGCAGGCCGAAACGTCGCTTTAATAAATTTGAGGTCCTCACCCGTTTACGCTATACTGGAAGTGCTGCCTCATCATTCGTTTGATATATTTCGTGGAGGAAGAGCCGACCTCTGTGGGGATTTTGCACCCGGTGCATCACATCTGACTGTGCTGCTGCACTATTTGTGTTTTATATATATATATATATATATATATGTGTAGCTTAAGGCTGCATTTGTGGGAGGGGCGCAGGCTCGCATAAAAGGAGGCTCGCCCTCTCCACACTTGCGTGCGTTTCCGGTGCCTGTTTTCCCGCCATTAACGTCACGCCCCCTGCTGCCGCGCAGCTCATCAGGTAAGTGTTCTCCTGCGGGTCCCCCCGATGCTCGCCTTCTCCATCCGGCTGACAGGGTAAGTTACAACCTATCTCCCCCTCCTGGCGTGCTCCCCCACCACTGCCCAGTGTCACCTCAACCCACCTTTCACTCCCGGCAAGGCGGTCAGCGCTGTCCCCGCTTCCGGCGCCCGGCAGAGGAGAGTCACGTGGGACGGCAGGCAGGTTCGCCGCGCGGCGTCTCGGTTGCCTCGGCAACGGAGTCGGCGTCCCGGACTGCGTCACGTGGTAGGCTCCCCCTCACGGCTCCGGGCGCTCCGTCCCAGCTCCTGTCACGTCCCGGGTCCTTCCCTTGCCCGGCTCTGTCAGGGGGGGCCTGTCCTGAGCCGGTGCAGCGCAGGGGGGGCGGGGGTGACGCTGCTCACACCACTGCAAGTGTGCTGGCTTCCAGAAACAAACATCTGGCCTTGCATGGACTGTCGCTTTAAATACAAACTTCTACATTAGTTCACTTACATATTAGAAGTATGACACTGCAACCAATGGACTTTGCATCCACAATGCTGAGGTCACAAAAAAATTCCCATTCATGGATTAAACAGGTGGGTTCTGACATCCTAGTCAGACTCCGCTCCAACCACATCCAAAGATTATTCTTCTCTCTACACGGTTAAAACGGCAGCATTCAAGACACCACTGCAAAAAAAAAAAAAAAAAAAGGTCCCTAGGTCACGGGTGGGACACAATGACGCGACCGGATCAACATGTACTCCCCCTCACGGTACCAATTATTTTGCAGACCCCAGGTGCGTGCCACTCTAGCTACGCTTATCAGCCAAGGTTTCTCTCATTCGTCCCGTCTGAGCCAACCATCGCCTTTTCCACTTTGCTACATCCACGGATATTTCCGGTAACTGCTTCATTTTCTTAACACACACTCATCGTTCTCTCAGTCCAACGCTGCAATGCAACTTCTAATTCCATTTTGTCACCTGCGTCAGGCTCACTTCACAGTCACCGGGTTGTCTCCAGTCACGTCTCAGGTTACTTCTTGTTCATGTCACAATGTTTGCTTCACAGTCACGTCTGTCAATAACATGTTGTTGCCTGTCATGTGTCAGGCTTATGTATCAACTGCTGGTCACGTTCTGGCTAACGCCTCTTTTGCCATGCCACGGCCTGTTCTGTTCAGGCGTCCGTTCTTACTTGCCATCAGTTTCCTGTCACGTTCAGACTCACGCATTATTGCCATCTGCTGCCTGTTGCGCTCCAGGCTTACGTTCATACCTCACCATGTCTGTTGCCTGTCGCGGTTCAGGCTCACATTTTTAATTTTGTTATCTGTTGCCTGTTACGCTTCAGGCTTACGTTTTTAAGTGCATCATCTGTTGCCTGTTACGTTTAAGCTTACGTTTAATTTGTCATCTGTTGCCCATTACGCTTCAGGCTTACGTTCAAATTATCATCTGTTGCCTGTTACGTTTCAGGCTTACGTTTTTAATTTATCATCTGTTGTCTGTTACGCTTCAGGCTTACGTTTTTATTATATCATCTGTTGCCTGTTACGCTTCAGGCTTACGTTTTAATTTATTATCTGTTGCCTGTTACGTTTCAGGCTTACGTTTTCTCACTTATCATCTGTTGTCTGTTACGCTTCAGGCTTACGTTTTTATTTTATCATCTGTTGCCTGTTACGCTTCAGGCTTACGTTTTATTGATCATCTGTTGCCCGTCACACTTCGGGCTTACGTTTATATCACACAGTGTCTGCCACCGGTTGCGTGTCTACGTATGTTTCCTTTTTTCTGTTGCCTCTTACGTTTCAGGTGCACGTTCGCTACTTTTCATGCCTATGGTCTAGCACGCTCAGGCGTACATGGATCATATATCTCTTCCGGTGTCGGTATCGTTCAAGGTCTCATGTTGTATTATTTATTTTCTGTTGCCTGTCACGTCTCAGGTTCACACTGTTAATTTACTATTTCTGTCGCCTGTCATATTTCAGACTCGATTCCATATTCCTTTCTCCGTTAGGATTTCAGGTTTGAAGTTCATTTTCCTTTTGTTTTTCAATTCCCTGTCCACGTCCGGGTAGCCTTCTTACGTCATTTCACGCTTAGTCCACGGTCCCGTCGTTTAGAGCACTAGTCACTCGCTCTCTCTAGTCCTCCTTTAACCACCATTCACGCCTCGGGTGTCGCTTCAAGGTACAGGGCCTCCTGGTCAAATGTCATTTTTCTGTTTGTCGCCTCGCAGCTGCAGTATGTCGCATATTTCCAACATCGAAGAAGCCCTATCGGTACCGAAAACACCCGCATCCGAGCGGCCCAGCTCCTCATCATTAAGGAGTTGGACCATTCCGAAGTTAATTGCGGAGCTTAACCGGAGAGGGATCCAATACCCTGCTTCCGCCCGTAAAGCAGAGCTGTATAGACTGCTGATGGCTGAACCAGCAGCCCCGGATTTGGAGCACCCTTCAGGTGTCCCTGACGCAGCTGCATGCTATGATGAACTCCATCGGCCTCCTCAGTTTCGGACGTCCAGTCCAGACTCCTGGCCGTCGAGTCCTACCAGGGGCTGCCATCTGACCGGTCCACTCTAGCTTTGCCTGTAGCCTCCACCTCAGGGCCCGTTCCCCCACGTAGGGTCCCATGCGCCCCCGAGATAGCTCCCTTGCATTTCATCCCCAGCCACATCAAAAAGGACATTTTAGAAGGGAAAGATGTCAATTTAGCATCCATCCTGATAGCCACCCACGACACGGTAGACAGCAAAACCATAGCTTGCGGCGACGTGTCCATTGTTCTCAAGGCCAGGGATCCCCGCCTAAACAAAAATCTAACAATCACGGTGTTCGTCCTCGCGTTCAGTTTATTTAGGGATGTCATCTGCTCGGTCCATCCTGAGAGGCGGGAGGAGTTGGACACGTACCTGTATAGAGTCACGGACTTGGGCCACAAGTACGGCGGGCAGGCTTTCTATGACTAACATCGCTCTTTTTCAGCCAAAGCCGCCGCCGCACTGGTCCAATTCCAGCACATCACAAACTGGGCTGCCATGGATATGGAGCTTTTCTGCCGGCATTTTGCGGGGCTCAAGGCCCCGGCGTGTGCCTCATGCCAGTCCATCGCCCACTCCGCAGATTGGTCCCCTAATACAGGTCCCTCCACGTCCCTACAACGGTCTGGCTCAGCCACGGACAAACTAGGGCGGCCCATAGTTTTTCTGGGCAACAGCCAGGTGTGTAATAACTTTAACCAAAATGCCTGTTACTACAACAAATGTAGGGCCCCCTTCACGTATGTGCAGTCTGTTTCAGGGCTCACCCCCAAATGGCGTGTCCTCAAAGATCCAGGCCATCCTGACTAACCGGGGTCAATGTGGTTTTACTGGAATCCCTGCTGCAAAATCATCATAACCCACAGTTTGTACAGTTCCTGGTCTCCGGGTTCACCACGGGTTTTCACACAGGTCTGGTGGCTCTCCCTCAAGCTTCTTGGGAGGGTCCCAACCTTCAGTCGTCGGCAACCAGGGATCCCGAGCCGGTGGGGACTCTGATTGGGTCAGAGTTGGAAAAGGGGTTCCTCATCGGTCCTTTTTCCTTTGTGCCATTTGACCTCTGGAGGATAAACCCCATAGGTATCGTGTCCAAACAGTTCACCAATAAAAAACGTCTAATTTATGACTTGTCTGCACCTCATGGCTCCAGCATACCCAGTTTAAACTCCTTAGTTCCCTCCGAGGAGTTTTCCATGAGTTACGCCACCATAGACGAGGCCATCCAACTCATTCTTCAGGTAGGTCGGGGGGCATGGTTGGCCAAGGCGGACATCGCTGATGCCTTCAAATTGCTGCCCATCCATCCACAGCTTTGGAGGTTCTATGGCATCAAGTGGCAAGACCGGTATTTCTTTGCAAATCACCTGACGTTCGGGTCCAAGAGCAGCCCCTGGCTGTTCGACCAGTTCGCGCAGGCGTTGCATTGGATCCTGGTCAACCAATGCGACTGTCCTCTGGTCATCCATTACTTGGATGACTTTCTTCTAATTGAAAGCCCAGATTGCCAGCCGAGCAAGCTCCAGGCTCTGCTCCAGCTGTTTACAAACCTCAACGTTCCGGTGGCACCCTCAAAAACAGAAGGCCCTGCGACGGTAATCACCTTCCTGGGCATAATCTTGGACACAGGGAAGATGGAGGCCAGGTTACCAGCTGAGAAGCTAGCAAAAATCAAGGATGCCATCTCAAAGGCAGCAGGCAGCAGAACGTGCGCTAAGGTAGAGTTGCAGTCCCTAGTAGGCATGCTCAATTTTGCTACCAGAGTCATGCCCCAGGGCAGGGCCTTCATGTCCAGGCTCCTTCAGCTACTCCCCTCAGCTCCCGAGCAAGACAGCCTCATCACCTTAGATGCCCAAGCCATGGCCGATCTGGCCATGTGGAGGGACTTCATGGCCTCATGGAATGGAGTCTCTTTGTTTGTTCCACATCTGGGGCCAGCATCCACCTTGGTTTTTTCGGCCGCCGCCGCCTCCGGGGGTTTCGCGGCAATCTGTGGAAACCAATGGTTTGCGGGCCCCTGGCCATCGGAGGTTTCATCGGCCAGAGCCGCATTAAAATCGTCCCCCTTGTTGGAGTTCTATCCAATCGTAGCAGCGGCCCAGGTTTGGGGTAGTCAGTGGGCCAACTCTTCCGTGGCGTTCGTCACTGACAACCAGACAGTGGTGGACATCATCACCAAGGGCAGATCGCAGTCACCCCAGATCATGTCTTTTGTCCGCAGGCTTGTCTGGCTCTCGCTGGAATCTAACTTCCTTGTGTCATGTAGGCACATTCAAGGAGTTCATAATGTGGCCGCAGACGCCTTGTCCCGTTTTAATTTTAAAACTTTCTTTCAGGTCATGCCAGAGGCAGACCAAGTGGGGCTACCTCCTCCGATGTATCAGACTCTTGTGATGGATTAAACTTTTTCATTGCTTCAGCAAAGTCTTTGATGCAGAAGTCTCTATCTTGTAACACGGCCAGGAACTACAGGACCGCTTGGAACACCTTCAACAGGTTCATGTGCCTACATCCAAGACAAGACACTGACAAGACCACTTACATCACAGCTTTCATAGCTTACTGTCATACTGATCTCAAACTATCCTTCAACACCGTTAAGTTATATTTGGCCGAGGTCCAACATTTCGCCACGTTAGAGGACCCCAAAAGTAGGTCGGTTTTCCTGTTCCAGGCGGTTAGGGCAACACTCAGAGGTGTTCAGAAGAGTAGTCACGCGGCCATCCCAAGCAGGCAGCCTGTGTCAGGGGAATTATTTAGGAAACTTTCCACCTCCCTAGATGGTCTTCCTTTTGGGCTCCTTTCCAGCACTGTCATCAAGGCCGCTATGTACCTTAGTTTCTACGGGTTCTTAAGACCCGGCGAATTCACCCGCAGTTCAGCCAGGTCCAAGGGTTTAACCAGGGGTCAGCTGGTTTGGCACGACGACAATTTCTCTTTATACCTCCTCACTTCCAAAACCGCGCAGGTGGGGCCACCAGTAGAGGTAAAGTATTACCAGTCCTCCAACGCTTGGTGCCCAGTTCGGGTACTCAGGAGTTTGCTGGCAGCTCTTGGGGACTCCGCCCCGGACAGTCCGTTGCTCCCGTTCCAGGTCTTGGCCCTCACGACTGCACAGTTCGTCTCGAACGTTCGCACCCTGGCATTGGGCTTGGGATACGACCCCAAGGCCATTTCAGGGCACTCCTTCCGCATTGGAGCAGCATCTGCGGCTTCAAAGCATAACGTCCCCGACCACGTCATCCGCAAAATGGGTCGCTGGAGCTCCTCATGCTTCGCGCGCTACATACCGAACCCTCAGGCCGAGATATCCCAGGCTTTTAACAGTTTGGTTTTGTAAGTTGATCAAGCTGCAATAAAGGTTCTCTCTCCCTACTCGGTTGTGTTTTTGCCCCCTTTTAGGCCTACCCGCGGCATGGCTAAGGGCACCCCTCCAGCCATTTAGCTAGGCAGGTAGACCTTTTCTCTCTGTTAGGTCCCGGTACTTCGTGGCACCAGCTCTGCCGTAGCCATGACCACAAGTAGCTTAAGGCTGACGTGTCAGCCTGCATTTGTGGGAGGGGCGCAGGCTCGCATAAAAGGAGGCTCGCCCTCTCCACACTTGCGTGCGTTTCCGGTGCCACACCCTCCCTCCCCTTTTCTATCAACATTCCTCAGGGTATGCTCCCTTTTAGGCCTACCCGCGGCATGGCTAAGGGCACCCCTCCAGCCATTTAGCTAGGCAGGTAGACCTTTTCTCTCTGTTAGGTCCCGGTACTTCGTGGCACCAGCTCTGCTGTAGCCATGACCACAAAGATATATATATATATATATATATATATATATATACACCGTATTGTACTGATATGTGAGGTACAGGGTATAATACATGCAGTGTGTACAGGTATATAGTATATACAGCAGTGTACTGATATGTGAGGTAAGGTGTATAATATATGCACTGTGTACAGGTATATAGTATATACAGTAGTGTAATATGTGAGGTACGAGGTATAATAGATGCAGTGTGTACAGTTATCTAGTAAATACAGCAATGTATTGACATGAGGTATGAGGTATAAATTACAGCTCGTAACTCACATATCAGTCCACTGCTGTATATACAATATATCTGTACACACTTCATCTATTATACCTCGTACCTAATATATCAGTACACTGCTTTATATACTATATATCTATACACACTGCATATATTATACCTCGTACCTCACATATCAGTACACTGCTGTATATACTATATATCTATACACACTGCATCTATTATACCTTGTACCTCACATATCAGTATACTGCTGTATATACAATATATCTGTACACACTGCATCTATTATACCTCGTACCTCACATATCAGTATACTGCTGGATATACTATATATCTGTACATATTGCATCTATAATGCTTTGTAATATATGCAGTGTGCGTATGTACGTATATATATATATATATATATATATATATATACAGAGCAGTGTATTGATGTGAGACATACAAGGTATAATACTGTAGATGCAATGTTTACAGAAATATGTGGTCAGTTATACATTATGGTCACTGTGTGTGTGAGGTACATGAGGTAGTGGTCACTGTAACTGTCTGAAGTATTATACAGGAGTGAGCAATGAATAAAACAGGGCATGGGGGGGGGCGGTAAATGATAAGTGGAGGACCTCCTCTTACCACTCCATTCCAGTCTGTATGGATCAATGCAGAGCTGATTGTGAACTTCTAATACTTGCTGTTAGTGGTTGAAGGACCTGTGATGATGTCATCACAGGTCCTGGCAGATTAACCTTTCAAACCTAGGAACTACACCATTTTTGCTGCAGTTCCTTTGCTGGATCCTGCAGGACCTGTGATGTTGAAGATGATGTCATCACAGGTCCTGGCAGATGCACTGTTCTAACCTGGGAACTACACTTTAAACTGTGCAGTTCCCTTACAGGACCTGTAATGACATCATCAAAGGTCCTTTAGCTTTAGAAAGAAAGACAGGAGCAATTAGGGTACGGGGCCTCTCCTCCACTGCGGGCCCCTCTTCCTCACAGGCCCCATAGCAGCTGCGTGGTCTGTCTATATGGTAGGTGCGCCACTGGGGGGATGATTCGGAGGATCCTGGCACGAAATTATCTGATGGGGTGGTTGCATCCACCCTTTATCCTGAAGTTGAGGCAGAGGTGTTGGAGGCCAAGGGAGATGCACCTGATTCTTTTCCTCCAGGGAAGTTGTTTGTTCCTTCGGAACTACGGCACAAGGTGTTTGAAGAACATCACAGTACTGTTCTTACGGGACACCCTGGGAGCAGATCCACGGTTGATCTCATTTCCCGGTGATTCTGGTAGCCAGGGTTGTGTAAATGTATTGGGGGCTATGTGTCAGCTTGTGAGATTTGTGCGCGTGCCAAGGTGACACATAATCAGTCTTCAGGATCTTTACTTCCCTTGTCTATCCCGTCCTGACCGTGGACTCATTTGTCCATGGACTTTATCACAGATTTGCCTAATTCCTCAGAGAAAACTGTGATTCTGGTGGTTATTGATCGCTTCAGCAAGATGTCGCACTTTATAGCATTATCAGGTCTACCTAATGCTAAAACTCTCGCACAAGTATTTGTCGATAACATCTCAAAACTACACGGTATCCCCTCTGATGTGGCGCCTGATAGGGCGACTCAGTTTGTTTCCAGATTCTGGAAGGCGTTCTATACTCACCTGGGGGTCCAATTGTCCTTCTCTTTGGCTTTTCATCCTCAGTCGAACGGACAGACTGAACGCACTAACCAGAATCTGGAGACTTATTTGAGATGTTTTGCCTCGGAGAATCAGGAGGAGTGGTCTTCATTTTTGTCCTTGGCCGAGTTTGCCATAAATAACCATAGACAGGAGTCCACTGATAAGTTGCCGTTTTTTGGAGCATATGAGTTCCATCCACAGTTTGGCACATTTTCTGGTACTGAGACTTCTGGTATACCGGAAGAGGAAAGATTTTCCTCTTCGTTGTCATCTATTTGGTGAAAAATTCAAAACAATTAAAAAATATGGGCAAAAAGTATAAAGGTATGACTGACAAGAGACGTATGAGTGGTCCGGACCTGAGAGTGGGTGATTCTGTCTGGCTGTCCACAAGAAACATTAAGTTGAAGGTACCTTCTTGGAAGTTGGGGCCAAGGTTTATTGGGCAATATAAAATCTCTGCCATTATTAATCCAGTTGCTTTTCGTCTTGAACTTCCGCAGTCTTTAAAAATTCATGTTTTTTACAAATGATTGCTGAAAAGATATGTTGAACCTGCTGAACCATCCTCCCACCTCCCTAGACCTCTCCCTGACTCCTGCCAGTATGAATAGACCCTGAAAGTGGAAATACTCATACACCGGAACCTAAGCCCTGGAGACCCTGGATGGCCCTATGAGAGGTGGCAGGGAATGAGACTTCTAGTTCCACCCCAGATGAAGGAGCCAGTGTCTCCCTGAGGCCTAGACGTTTATACCTTTTGCCCATATTTTTTAATTGTTTTGAATTTTTCACCAAATAGATGACAACGAAGAGGAAAATCTTTCCTCTTCCGGTATACCAGAAGTCTCAGTACCAGAAAATGTGCCAAACTGTGGATGGAACTCATATGCTCCAAAAAACGGCAACTTATCAGTGGACTCCTGTCTATGGTTATTTATGGCAAACTCGGCCAAGGACAAAAATGAAGACCACTCCTCCTGATTCGCAGAGACAAAACATGTCAAATAAGTCTCCAGATTCTGGTTAGTGCGTTCAGTCTGTCCGTTCGACTGAGGATGAAAAGCTGAAGAGAAGGACAATTGGACCCCCAGGAGAGTACAGAACGCCTTCCAGAGTCTGGAAACAAACTGAGTGTCCCTATCAGATACCAAATTAGAGGGGATACCGTGTTGTTTCACAATGTTATTGACAAACACCTGTGCGAGAGTTTTAGCATTAGGTAGACCTGATAATACTATTAAGTGCAACATCTTGCTGAAGCGATCAATCACACCAGAATCACAGTTTTCCCTGAGGAATTAGGAAAATCTGTGATAAAGTCCATGGACAAATGAGTCCACGGTAGGGACGGGATAGACAAGGGAAGTAGAGGTCCTGAAGGCCGAATATGTGTCACCTTGGCACGCGCACAAGTCTCACAAGCTGACACATAGCCCTCAATAAATTTATGCAACCCTCGCCACCTTGTGCAGTAGTTCCGAAGGAACAAACAACTTTCCTGGAGGACAAGAATCAGGTGCATCTCCCTGGGCCTCCAAAACCTCTGCCTTAAGTTCAGGATAAAGGGCGGATACAACCACCCCATCAGATAATATCGGGCCAGGATCCTCTGAATCCCCCCCCCCCCCCCGGGAAAGCTACGCGGTAAAGCATCCTCTTTGACGTTCTTAACCCCAGGGCGATAGGTGACAACGAAATTAAATCTAGTAAAAAACAGCAACCATCTGGCCTGCCTCAGGTTTAGACGTTTAGCCGACTTCAGATAAGCCAGATTTTTTGGGATCAGTAATTACTGTAATGGGATGAATCGCTCCTTCCAACCAATGATGCCATTCCTCAAAAGCCAACTTAATGTCCAGCAACTCTTTATTACCTACATCATAATTTCTTTCAGTAGTAAAGAGTTTTTTAGAGAAAAAAGCACATGGGAGCCATTCGCTAGCAGAAGGACCCTGCGACAAGAATGCTCCAATGCCTACCTAGGATGCGTCAATTTCCACAATGAATGGCTGTGACACATCAGGTTGCACCAGTATAGGAGCAGAAGTAAAACATTCCTTTACCGCTGAAAAGGCATGTAATGCCTCACCCGACCAGATTGAGAAATCCGCACCTTTCTTAGTCATATCTGTTGATGGTTTCACAACAGTCGAGTAATTCAAAATAGATTTAAGGTAGTCGTTGGTGAACCCCAAAAATCGCATGAGCGCTTTTAGATTTTCGGGTCGATCCCAGTCCAACACAGCACGGACTTTGTCCGGATCCATCCGAAAACCCAAAGCTGAAAGTAGGTAAACCAGGAATTGAACTTCCGGAACAGCAAATACACACTTCTCCATCTTAGCATACTATTTATTCTCCCTTAGGATCTGTAAGACCTGTCTCACGTGATCCTGATGTATCTCCGTGTCAGGGAAATACATTAAAAAATCATCAAGATATACCACCACAAACCTACCCACCTGATGATGAAAGATATCTTTGATGAATTGTTGAAAAACAGCAGGAGCATTGGTCAACCCAAAAGGCATGACCAAATTCTCAAAATGACCTTCAGGGGTATTAAAGGCCATCTTCCATTCGTCCCCCTCCTTTATCCTTACCAGATTATATGCCCCCCTCAAATCCAACTTGGAGAACACGTTGCAACCGACAATCTGATTGAACAAATCTGGGATCAAAGGAAGGGGATAGGGATCACCGACAGTAATGCGATTGTCTATGCAAAAATCACTCCAAACAAGAATCTGCCTCACTTGCCAATCGCTGGTAGGGTTATGTTTGGTTAACCACGGTAAACCTAGCACCAGAGGAGCAGGCAGACCCTCCAGCAGAAAACACTAAATGGATTGTTGATGAGAATCTACCACCTTTAGGCGAATGTCCTGCACCATTTGTGACAAACACCAAAATGCACAATGAGTCCCAGCCCAATCTGATGTTCAGTGTTCTAGTAAATCTTCATAAACCAGTGTGGGGATGCGCATATAAGTGTTTTCTATGGGTTGAGCTATATATGTGATGTGTACAACACCATGCCACCCATGGTATTATACACATCATGTATACAGCTCAACCCATAGAAAACACTTATATGCGCATCCCCACACTGGTTTATGAAGATTTACTAGAACACTGAACATCAGATTGGGCTGGGACTGATCCCAGTCGCCTTAATCCAACCACATTGGAATGAGTGCAGTATATAGTCAACAGTGATTACAGTTTGTTGCTTCCTTCATTTTTTTATATTTTGTATATACAGTCAGGTCCATAAATATTGGGACATGGACACAATTCTAAAATTTTTGGCTCTATACACCACCACAATGGATTTGAAATGAAATAAACAAGATGTGCTTTAACTTCAGACTGTCAGATTTAATTTGAGGGTATTTACATCCAAATCAGGTGTAGGAATTACAACAGTTTGCATATGTGCCTCCCACTTGTTAAGGGACCAAAAGTAATGGGACAGAATAATAATCATAAATCAAACTTTCACTTTTTAATACTTGGTTGCAAATCCTTTGCAGTCAATTAAAGCCTGAAGTCTGGAACACATAGACATCACCAGACGCTGGGTTTCATCCCTGGTGATGCTCTGCCAGGCCTCTACTGCAACTGTCTTCAGTTCCTGCTTGTTCTTGTTGCATTTTCCCTTCAGTTTTGTCTTCAGCAAGTGAAATTAATGCTCAATCGGATTCAGGTCAGGTGATTGACTTGGCCATTGCATAATATTCCACTTATTTCTCTTAAAAAACTCTTTAGTTGCTTTTGCAGTATGCTTTGGGTCATTGTCCATCTGCACTGTGAAGCGCCGTCCAATGAGTTCTGAAGCATTTGGCTGAATATGAGCAGATAATATTGCCCGAAACACTTCAGAATTCATCCTGCTGCTTTTGTCAGCAGTCACATCATCAATAAATACAAGAGAACCAGTTCCATTGGCAGCCATACATGCCCACACCATGACACTGCCACCACCATGCTTCACTGATGAGGTGGTATGCTTAGGATCATGAGCAGTTCCTTTCCTTCTCCATACTCTTTTCTTCCCATCACTCTGGTACAAGTTGATCTTGGTCTCATCTGTCCATAGGATGTTGTTCCAGAACTGTGAAGGCTTTTTTAGATGTCGTTTGGCCAACTCTAATCTGGCCTTCCTGTTTTTGAGGCTCACCAATGGTTTACATCTTGTGGTGAACACTCTGTATTCACTTTGATGAAGTCTTCTCTTGATTGTTGACTTTGACACACATACACCTATCTCCCGGAGAGTGTTCTTGATCTGGCCAACTGTTGTGAAGGGTGTTTTCTTCACCAGGGAAAGAATTCTTCAGTCATCCACCACAGTTGTTTTCTGTGGTCTTCCAGGTCTTTTGGTGTTGCTGAGCTCACCGGTGCTTCCTTCTTTTTAAGAATGTTCCAAACCGTTGTTTTGGCCATGCCTAATGTTTTTGCTATCTCTCTGATGGGTTTGTTGTGTTTTTTCAGCCTAATGATGGCTTGCTTCACTGATAGTGACAGCTCTTTGGATCTCATCTTGAGAGTTGACGGCAACAGATTCCAAATACAAACAGCACACTTGAAATGAACTCTGGACCTTTTATCTGCTCATTGTAATTGGGATAATGAGGGAATAACACACACTTGGCCATAGAACAGCTGAGAAGCCAATTGTCCCATTACTTTTGGTCCCTTAACAAGTGGGAGGCACATATGCAAACTGATGTAATTCCTACACCGTTCACCTGATTTGGATGTAAATACCCTCAAAGTAAAGCTGACAGTCTGCAGTTAAAGCACATCTTGTTTGTTTCATTTTAAATCCATTGTGGTGGTGTATAGAGCAAAACATGTTAGAATTGTGTCCATGTCCCAATATTTATGGACCTGACTGTATGTATATGCATTTTAGTTTTTGTTTTAGCTTTGAATAAAATTGGGGATTTTATAAATATTCCCAATATGTCTGTATGATTCCACATGTTGTGTGCCGATCAAATCTAGCTTTTTTACAACAATTTAGATGGTTTAAGCTTGAAAAAGACAAGGAAAGTTACCACGTAGTTGAAATGGCTAATCTGGTTTTGAACGGCATTGTCATTGTTCCGGATAATAAAGTTGATTATTGCATTCTCTCCTGGTTTCAATTCCTTTCCTATGACACTGAGATATAAGTAGTTGCCACCAGTGGATCTGTAGGCAGAGGCCACCATGGTGGCAGAAGCTTGCTTTTCCTTGGGTATCTTTTCATCTATTGTTGATACCTAGAATGAGAGAGAAGAAATAGACATCTACAATAGAGTAGTAATAGAGTGCTAACTGTCTAATATAAAATATTCATAGTTACTATCAGTATACAGCATTGGTTCATCTAAAGCTCTGTTGCACATAGCAGCCAAATTTTCATGTGAAGAGAACTTAAATTAACATCATCGAATCAACACTGTAGAACCATTAGGCTTTCCATCCATTAAAATGATATTCCAGAAATGTAATATTGATGGCTTATCCTCAGGGTAGGCCATCAATACCTGATCAGTGGCAATCAGCGGCTCCTGGTTTCTGCATTAACCACCTTTATCTACTACATATTTGGTGAATCTGTGTAGTTCTGGTGCCAACCTCCAGAGCCTGAGCTACTCTGGAACAGTTGATTGGCAGGGGCGTCAATCAGAAGATAAGTGATCAGTTTTAAAATCCTGAAATTTAACACCTCCACTAAGTTCATATTACTACTACAAGCTCATAATTTTATCATCATTATTAGTCTATTCCAAATGCAGACATGTACAAAAATGGAAATATTACTGTTATCTGCAGCAGGTTTATGTCTGGGAGAGTGTTCAGAGTCAGCCGAGTGGTTCCATCTTCCAGAGTTGTTCCTCTAGAACCTCCTGGTTCTGCTACAACAGGGACACGATGAGCCGGAGACCCATCAGGATTAGTAACAAACACCTGAAATGGATAAAACAAAAAATGAGACTCTTGAAAAAATAAAAAAATAAGATAATGCCCCCATCCTATATAATCCTGTTATCTTCTTAATCTATCTCGGGCAAAACAAATATTTTCCTATGTAAATAATTTTTTTGCATTTTTTTGCAAAAAAAGCAGAGGATGAAGGTACTAGACCAAAAAAAAATACAATATGATAACAGAACAATAAAACAATAATAATATAATCAAACATGAAATCAGTGAACTGACCTTAAGATCAAATGGCATTCCGGGCCTAAAAAATTTAGATGTTTTTGTGTAGAGAATTTTATAGGGAGATTCCACAATGAAGATGTTATCCAGCTCATATTCCACCATATCACTGCCTGTAAGAGAAGCAGCCGTACATTATACTGTATTTACATGGCTATGATTAAAGGGGTTGTCCCACGAAAAAATATTCTACACTTTCCAAACCTACAGCCGGATCTGAAGACTTTGGCAATTAACATAGTAACATAGTTTATAAGGCCGAAAAAAGCCCTCTGTCCTTCCAGTTCAGCCTGTTATCCTGCAAGTTGATCCATAGGAAGGAAAAAAAAGAGGCAGAAGTCAATTTTCCCCACTTAAGGGGGAAAAAGATTCCTTCCCGAATCCAATCAGGCATCAGAATAACTCCCTGGATCAACAACCCCTCTCTAGTAGCTATATCCTGTAATATTACTACACTCCAGAAACACATCCAGGCCCCTCTTGAATTCCTTTATTGTACTCGCCATCACCACCTCCTCAGGCAGAGAGTTCCATAGTCTTACTGTTCTTACCATAAAGAATCCTCTTCTATGTTTGTGTACAAACCTTCTCTCCTCCAGACGCAGAGGATGTCCCCTCGTTACAGTCCTGGGGATAAATAGATGATAGGGGCGATCTCTGTACCTGTTTCTGTCCCTGATATATTCATAGTTGTTAGATCTCCCCTCAGTTGTCTTTATTCTAAAGTGAATAACCCTAATGTCGATAATCTTTCAGGGTACTGTAATTCCTTCATTCCTGTAATTACTTCAGTTGCCCTCCTCTGAACCCTCTCCAGCTCTGCTATGTCTGCCTTGTTCACAGGAGCCCAGAACTGTACACAGTCCTCCATGTGTGGTCTGACCAGTGATTTGTAAAGTGGTAGGACTATGTTCTCATCACTAACATCTATGCCCCATTTGATACAACCCATTATCTTATTGGCCTTGGCAGCAGCTGCCTGACACTGGTTTCTACAGATTAGTTTGCTGTTCACTAAAATTGTTATTAAAAAAATAGTATAGTTGAGTTATTACATAAAATGTGTTAGTATAGAGCCACCTGCTGTTTGTTCTTTTCTGGTTGAGAATTTGGTTTAAGATTGGGGGTAGGGGTGAGGCGCCGTTTAAATTTTCTCCTCAGGCAGCCAAAAGGCTAGGTACACCCCTGAGTCTCCGTGGTATATACAGACCCAGTGCTGTAGGTCCAGCGCTGTATCTGTATATGTCACAGAGGCATTTAGTTCTTGTGGGTCCTGGAGGAGGAGGTGTCCTAAACTTACATCCTCCTCGTCTCTGCTAGCCTACAGGCAGCTGCGCTAAACCTGCTCATCCTGGTGTCTTCTTATCAAAGTTAGAGTCAAGCTGCATTACCACGAGCCAATAATTGTCCAGATTATCGGGAGCCAATAATTGTCCAGATTATCGGGAGTCAATAATTATCCAGATTATCTGCGAACAGTCGTTCCCAACAATCTGCCCGTTTAAATGTGTTTACGGTAAATCCTGTCGTTCATTCAGGCACCACCGATCAAAGTTTCTGGGCAGTAGGTTGTGTGGTCTAAACAGCAATTTGCTGAGGACAAGCGATGACAATAGTGATCCCTCGTCCTCATACAGTGAATGTGGTCGCTGCATGTAAATGCACGGTCTCCTTCACTGAACGAGCAGACGACTGTCGTGAAGGAACGTTTCCTTCCGAACAATCGGCTGCAGAATCGTCCCGTGAAAATCCACCATTAGTTTGAGTTCAGTTTGACCTTGCTGTTACTGTTATCAATGGTGATGTTGCTGGGGGGGCTTTGGTAGCTGGTGAACGTGCTGGTGCTGGCAGAGGGGGCAGATAGTGCTGGGCACAGGGATGGTGATGGGCGGTTTGGGAGTGATTTATATGGTATGTTCAGGGTAAGCCCTATAATTTCCCATCCTACATAGGCTACCAGCTGACTTGAGCAGCCAATGGCTGTTGGGGCATTAAAGTAGGTCATTTATATTTTATAATTTGTAAGGGTCGAGGAGTCCACATATAGTGTAGATCAGTGATGGTCAGTTCGCAGTGTTCGCCAGCGAACACATGCGGGCTGCCATCTTTAGTAAGGTAGACTCACCCGTCTGGCAATGCACAGGTAAGCCCTTACCATTGCCGGGAGCCTGTCTGAAATCAAATGCAGTCACCGGGAGCAGGCAGTTCCGAGAACAACCCGATGAAGGCCCCCGGCGGCTGTTCTCAGAACTGCCTGCTCCCGGTGACCGCATTTGATTTCAGACCGGCACAGGCACAGGTAAGGGCTTACCTGTGCATCGCCGGACGGGTGAGTCTACCTTACTAAAGATGGCAGCCCGCATGTGTTCGCTGGCGAACACTGCGAACTGACCATCATTGGTGTAGATGCTATAGGTTTTTGTAGTGATCAGCGGCAGCCTGTAGACTGTGTACTGCAACACATTCAAAGATATAATGGGGAGGGGGGTCCTTCTAAAGTTTCCCCTGGGGCCCATAGAACTCTAGTTACACTACACATACATGTGCCAGCCAGGGCCCGATTATGGGATATGTAAAAGTGCCACCATCCTATCCCACCTAACCGTACATCATGAAGGAAGCTGTGATACCATTTAGGAGCTCACTGAACTGAATTTTATGTCAGTGGACTTCGATCCGAATTTCAGGAAAAATGTGATTAGTAATAAAGGTGAATTTCATCACATTTTGGGTGTAACAAATCGATTTTTCTTGAAATGGTGGTAAAAAAAAATCCATCCATTTGATCGCTGAGAGGCCGTTGTGGTCATCTTGATGAAAGAAAATGCGCCAAATCTCATGCACTATGACCTGTGACATCGCCACGTCATCATGCTGGCCGGGCATGGTGATGTCATCAGTGATGATGTCACTGCGCCCACCCAGTGTGATGACATTCTATCGTTATCATGTCAGCGGGCATGAGATTTGACACCTTTTCTTAAATCAAGAGGGCCACGACGGCCTCTCCACGATCAACTGGATGAGGTCAGCATTGAATGTGGGATCTGAGGGGTTCAATGATGGGGGGGCGGCACGATTGCTGTTCCCCGTCATTGTGCCCACTTAATAGAATGTACTTTGTAACAAATTTAATTTCTTCTCCAAGTTTGGCGAGGCTGCCGAATCTATTTTTTTAAAACTTTGCTCATCACTACCAGCTACATCAGATACTGTAGTAATAAATACTTAGAGTTATACAACTTGCCATGTACACACCATATAGGTAAAACCTTTTGGAAAAAATGAGTTTGATCTGTCCACCCTGTTCTTTTGAAGTCCACTTGTTTCTAGCTCAGAAATGTAATTTAATGTGCAAAACACCAGAAAAAGAAGAGTGAGCAAAGATGGGGGCAGATTTTGAGCTTTCTTGGAAATATTTGATCATTTGGCACAGAGATGAACTAGTCGGTTCATAACTTAACGTTTATACGTTTAGTATACGCTGTCTTTAGCAGCTGTTACGAGCAGGAAAAGTACATGTCTTTCGTACCCCACTGGATCAATTTTTCTGTGGCAGCAATGAGGCACCACCCCAGCAACAAGGCCAGGTCCTTTTGAACCCCCCGTTCACTCCACCTCCTCCATGGATGCTCGCCTGTCCACAACAACAGCAGGGCACATTGTCACTCCCACTTCCCCTCCTTTCTCTCACATGTGTCAAGTCAAGCATTGCCATGCCATATTGGAGGTGATTAACCTGGGCAAGAGTAGCCACACAGGCAAGCAGTTGCTAAAGTACATCAAGCAGAAAACATCACATTGGCTGTTACTCTGCCTACTCCAACTGGGCAAGGTGGTCAGCGACAACAGCCACAACGTTGTGTCATGTGCCAGAACACCTCAGCAGGGAGCATGTGTTGTCTCAAGGTCAGGCAGCTGCAGCTCATTTGAGGCACCTGTTGGGGGCGGAATCCCTTCAAAGAGACCACAAAGTTTGTCAGCAGGGACAATTGTGGCATGGACAATGTCATCCCCCTCATATTTATCTCAGAACAAACGATGACAGAAGAAGAACAGCTAACACATCTTGCTGTCCACCCTGTAGCAGTTGCTGACCCACAAGGAGAAATTCTCATAATGGTGGAGGATATAGGATGAAAAACTGCCACTGGAGAAGGAATCAGAGGTGGAGAAGCAGGAGGATGATGATGACGATAGCACCCACCAATACATCCAATTGTCTCAGAGGGGAGGGGAGCCAGAAAGAACTGGCTTAAAGAGCATGTTAGCCAGAATGGCGAGCTGTATGCTCGCTTGCTTAAGCACTGACAGGTGTACAAGCGTATCGTTGACATCAAGCAGTCTGATGATTACTGGTTAGCCATGCTTTTAGACCCTCGCTACTAAAGAAAAATGAGGGAATGTTTTCCTCCTATCAAAAGTGAGGCAAAATTATTTTATTAAAGCTTTATTTTTTTCTCTGCTGTGTGTTGCCATTTAAACCCATTTTTTTCTCTGCTTGATATAGGGGAGTGCTGTCTTCCTGGCGCTAGAGTTCGACACATCGCGGATCGGATTACTGGGAGGGGCTTGAGAAGATCCAGCGGTCATGGTCCATATCGGAACCAATGACAAAGTTAGGGGTAGGTGGAGAGTCCTTAAAAATGATTTCAGGGATCTAGGTCAAAAGCTTAGGGCAAGGACCTCAAAAGGTAGTACTTTCCGAAATACTACCTGTACCACGGGCCACACAAGAAAGGCAGCGGGAGATTAGGGAGATTAACAAGTGGATCAAGAACTGGTGTAGGAAGGAGGGGTTTGGGTTCCTGGAGAACTGGGCCGAGTTCTCTATCGGCTACAGGCTCTATCGTAGGGACGGGCTGCACCTCAATGGGGAAGGGGCAGCTGTGCTGGGGAGAAATATGGCTAGAAGGTTGGAGGAGTGTTTAAACTAGGGACTGGGGGGGGAGGGAAATTACATTATAGGAGGGGAAGATAGTGCAGATAGAGACCGGGGGCAAGGTAGTGGGACTGGGGGAGAAATGGAAGGAGGGACTAGAACAGTTCAGAAGGAAAGGTGTAGGGTAAAAAATATACATAAACCTCTTAATTGTATGTATACTAATGCCAGAAGCCTGACTAATAAAACTGGTGAACTGGAATTAGTGATGTGTGAGGAGGACTATGACATAGTGGGAATAACTGAGACATGGCTGGATGATAGCTATGACTGGGCAGTTAATGTACAAGGTTACAGTCTGTTTAGAAAGATCGTCAAAACCGGAGAGGGGGCGGGGTTTGCCTTTATGTAAAGTCTTGTCTAAAGCCCACACTCCGTGAAGATATAAGTGAGGGACATGAACATGTGGAGTCACTGTGGGTAGAGATATATGGAGCTAAAAAGAACAATAAATTACTAATAGGAGTTTACTATAAACCACCTAATATACCAGAGTCCACAGAAAATCTACTACTAAACGAGATAGACGAGGCGGCAAATCATAATGAGGTGGTTATTATGGGGGACTTCAACTACCCAGATATCGACGGGGAAACTGAAACTTGTATATCTCATAAAGGAAACAGGTTCTTGGCAATAACCAAAGACAATTACCTCTCCCAACTGGTTCAGGACCCGACTAGAGGGACGGCCATACTGGACTTAGTATTAACCAATAGGCCTGACAGAACGACAGACGTGCAGGTTGGGGGACACCTGGGAAATAGTGACCATAAAGTAATAACCTTCCAATTATCATTCAAAAGAGCGTTTCTCCAGGGAGGAACTAAAATACCAAACTTCAAAAAAGCAAGAGGCCATAGGCCTAACTAACTGGGACAAAGTCCTCAAAAATAAAAATACAGCCACAAAATGGGATATCTTTAAAAGCATCCTAAAATCTCATTGTGAGAGGTACATACCATATGGGAATAAAAGGTTAAGGAACAAAAATAAACCAATGTGGATAAATATTAGAGCTGTCGCGAACATAAAATTTTCCGTTCGTGAACGGAGAGCGCAAATTTTCGCAAATGTTCGCGAACGGGCGAACCGGGAGAACCGCCATAGACTTCAAAAGGCAGGCGAATTTTAAAGCCCACAGGGACTCTTTCTGGCCACAATAGTGATGGAAAAGTTGTTTCAAGGAGACTAACACCTGGACTGTGGCATGCCGGAGGGGGATCCATGGCAAAACTCCCATGGAAAATTACATAGTTGACGCAGAGTCGGGTTTTAATCCATAAAGGGCATAAATCAGCTAACATTCCTAAATTGTTTGGAATAACGTGCTTTAAAACATCAGGTATGATGTTGTATCGATTAGGTAGTGTAAGGGTTACTCCCGCTTTACAGTAACAGACCAAACTCCCCGTTTAACCCACCGTAAACAACCGCAAACAGTCCATTTGCACAACTGCAAACTTCCCATTTGCACAAGGTTGGATACCAAGCTAGCCATGTCCCGTTCCTTGTCCTCACTGATGTCATTGAAAGTCTCTTCCTCCACCCAGCCATGTACAACACCAAGGGTCCCCGAAAGGTGACAACAAGCCCCCTGAGACGCCTGCTGTGTTTGGTCTTCCACCTCCTCAAAGCCACCTTCCTCCTCTGACTTTTCTTCTTCAGACTCCTCTCTCTGCGTTGCCTCTCTCTGCGTTATTATAAGGTGTGTTAAGTAGTACTATTCCTATCAGTTTAATCCCTGTTACGTCCATTAGTATTATTATTATTATTATAAGGTGTGTTAAGTAGTACTATTCCTATCAGTTTAATCCCTGTTAGGTCCCCTATCAGGGGATGTGTATATGGAATAGATTTTAGGAACCGAGAGATGGAAAAAGATGCTTGGTCGGTCCTCCTACTTCCAATTTGGAGCACTGCCCGTGCAATCTACTGTGCCACCAGATAGGAGTGGTGTGTTAAGTAGTACTATTCCTATCAGTTTAATCCCTGTTACGTCCCCTATCAGGGGACGTGTATATGGAATAGATTTTAGGAACCGGGAGATGGAAAAAGATGCTTGGTCGGTCCGCCTACTTCCAATTTGGGGCACTGCGCATGCAATCTACTGTGCCACCAGATAGGAGTGGTGTGTTAAGTGGTACTATTCCTATCAGTTTAATCCCTGTTACGTCCCCTATCAGGGTACGTGTATGGATTAGATTTTAGACAACCGCAAAGAGTTGTCAATAGTTGACACACTCATGACATAAATTTTATTCCTCTATGCGTCAATCTTGGTGTAGTGATGACTGTGCTCGTGCGCACGTTTGGGAGATTGCAGGCGATGGCGGTTTTTCAAAGCCTATGGTCGTGCTGAGGTAGTTCAGTGACGGTTAAGTGACCCAGAAAACAATGATTCTGCAGTGTGGGCCCATTGTTGGCCTAGTAGGCTTTAATGATCACCTTAGATGATCACAAAGAAAATTTTATGTTTTTTCTATGCAAAATTATCCAGCCGATCGCTTTTGGTTTGTTCACAATGAAGCAACGACCTTATCATCTGTGGTGTGCCAACATTGCCTTTCCCAACACACTCATAGAGGTGGTCGCTTCATTGTGATACGCAAGCCCCTTTACCACAACAAGGTAACGATCACGAAGGGGAATTGACACATGTATGTGCCTTTTTTTTGTTTTGTTTTTGCAGCCACAGTGCAGCACCAGAGGCCAGAAAAATTAGGCATGTACACATGCCTGAAAAATTTGCTATTGTTGCAGCCGCTGCTGTAGCAGCGGCCAGAAAAATTGATGTTTCCCAGGCAGAAAGTGCCCTAAAACATTGCGGTTTGAACCCTAGTTGGTGGCGGATAAGTCACGCAAGTCATCCGGCATTCAGAGATTAAATACAGCAGCGTGTGGACCATTTTTAGCAAGGCAGCTCATCTCATCAGGCCTTTTTTAGTCGAATGTATCGCCCACTGTCAGTCCCTTCGGGATCCATGCCTCATTCATCTTAATAAAGGTGAGGTAATCTAGAGTTTTTTGACCTAGGCGACTTCTCTTCTCAGTGACAATACCTCCTGCTGCACTTAAGGTCCTTTCTGACAGGACACTTGAAGCGGGGCAGGCCAAAAGTTCTATCGCAAATTGGGATAGCTCAGCCACAGGTCAAGCCTGCACACCCAGTAGTCAAGGGGTTCATCGCTCCTCAGAGTGTCGATATCTTCAGTTAAGGCGAGGTAGTCTGCTACCTGTCAGTCGAGTCGTTCTCTGAGGGTGTTGAGGAAAAGGGGTTCAGCTGCACTCCATGTTGAAGGTTGGCAGGTGCTCTGTGGTAAGGGTACATTCAAATTACATCAAAAGACCACAGCACTCTGTAGTTATTTTTAGTTGCTTGTTTTATTTCATATCTTTTTTATCTTTTTTATATATATTTTTTTCTTTTATATATCATCCACAAAAGTAGCCACTGGCCAACGTTTCGGTCTAGTCTTAGACCTTGTTCACGGCCTTAGTGAACAAGGTCTAAGACTAGACCGAAACGTTGGCCAGTGGATACTTTTGTGGATGGATATATAAAAGAAAAATATATATATATTCTCTGAGGGTGGACTCCGAAGGGCTGTGGCGATGCGTAGGACTTAAAAAGGTCTGCATGTCCTCCATCAACAACACGTCTGTAAAGCGTCCTGTCCTTGCCGGCGTGGTCGTGGTAGAACGAGGATTACTTTCGCCTCTTCCCCTGTTAGATTCCCGTTGTGCTGTGACATCACCCTTATACGCTGTGTAAAGCATACTTTTTAATTTACTTTGGAACTGCTGCATCCTTTCCGACTTGCGGTAATTAGGTTACATTTCAGGCACTTTCTGCTTTAACCGGGGATTTAGTAGCGTGGCCACCCAGTACAGATCGTTCTCCTTCAGCTTTTTTATACGAGGGTCCCTCAACAGGCACGACAGGATGAAAGACCCCATTTGCACAAGGTTGGATGCCGAGCTACTCATTTCCCGTTCCTCGTCCTCAGTGATCTCACTGAAGGTATGTTCTTCCCCCCAACCACGTATAACATCACGGGTACCAAATAGGGGACAACGAGCACCCTGGGATGCCTGCTGTGGTTGGTATTCCTCCTCCTCCTCAAAGCCACATTCCTCATCTGACTCCTCTTCCTCACACTCCTTTTCCAGCGTTGCCGCAGGTCCAGCAAGCGATGCTGATAAGGCTGTTTCTGGTGGTGATGGTGACCACAACTCTTCCTCTTCAAGCTCATCTATGGCCTGATCCAGCACTCTTCACAGGGCACGCTCCAGGAAGAAAACAAATGGGATGATGTCGCTGATGGTGCCTTCGGTGCGACTGACTAGGTCACCTCCTCAAAAGGACGCATGAGCCTACAGGCATTGTGCATAAGCGTCCAGTAACGTGGCAAAAAAATTCCCAGCTCCGCAGAGGCTGTCCTAGCACCCCGGTCATACAAATACTGGTTGACTGCTTTTTATTGTTGGAGCAGGCGGTCGAACATTAGGAGTGTTGAATTCCAACGTGTCGGGCTGTCGCAAATCAAGTGCCTCACTGGCATGTTGTTTCGCCGTTGGATATCTGAAAAGTGCGCCATGGCCGTGTAGGAACGCCTGAAATGGCCACACACCTTCCTGGCCTGCTTGAGGACGTCCTGTAAGCCTGGGTACTTATGCACAAAGCGTTGTACGATCAGATTAAACACATGTGCCATGCACGGCACATGTGTCAACTTGCCCAAATTCAATGCCGCCAACAAATTGCTTCCGTTGTCACACACCACTTTGCCGATCTCCAGTTGGTGCGGAGTCAGCCACTGATCCTCCTGTGTGTTCAGGGCGGACAGGAGTGCTGGTCCGGTGTGACTCTCTGCTTTCAGGCAAGTCAACCCCAAGACGGCGTGACACTGTCGTATCTGGGATGTGGAATAGCCCCTGGGGAGCTGGGGGGGTGCCGTTGATGTGGAGCAAGACGCAGCAGCAGAAGAGGACTCAGCCGAGGAGGTTATGGAAGAGGATGAAGTAGGAGGAGTAGAGGAGATGGCAGCGGGCCTGCCTGCAAGTCGTGGCGGTGTCACCAACTCCTCTGCAGAGCCACGCATTCCATGCTTGGCAGCCGTCAGCAAGTTTACCCAATGCGCAGTGTAGGTGATATACCTGCCCTGACCGTGCTTTGCAGACCAGGTATCAGTGGTCAGATGCACCCTTTCCCCAACACTGTGTGTCAGACATGCCATTACTTCCTTTTGCACAATCGAGTACAGGTTGGGGATTGCCTTTTGTGCAAAGAAATTTCGGCCGGGTACCTTCCACTGCGGTGTCCCAATAGCCACAAATTTTTGGAAGGCCTCAAACTCCACCAGCTTGTATGGTAAAAGCTGGCGGGCTAAGAGTTCCGACAAGCCAGCTGTCAGACGCCGGGCAAAGGGGTGACTTTGTGACATTGGCTTCTTACGCTCAAACATGTCCTTGACAGACACCTGACTGTGGGCAGATGAGCAGGAACTGCTGAAGGTGAGAGACGGAGTGGCGGATGGTTGAGAGGGGGCAAGGAGGACAGCAGTGGTTGACGTGGCTGAAGATGCTGGACCAGGAGGAGGATGGCGGCTTTGAGTTTGTGTGCTGCTTGTACTCATGTGTTGATCCCATAGGCGTTTGTGATGTGCGATCATGTGCCTTTGCAAATCAGTTGTACAGAGGTGGGTGTTGGACTTCCCACGACTCAGTTTCTTTTGGCACAGGTTGCCAATGGCATCGCTGTTGTCAGAGGCAGACACACAAAAAAAATGCCACACTGCTGAGCTCTGCAATGACTGCATTCTGGTGGTGGCAACAGCATGCGTTAATTGGCGTGCTGTCTGGCTGACCCCGGGTGCCGATGCATGCTGTCTGACTGTGCCACTAGCTCCTTGCGACGACCTCCCCCTGCTTCCAACTCGTCTCCTCCTCCTCTCTGTCTCCCCATCTGAACTTTCCCGTTGTTCTTCTTCTCTTCGAGCGGGCACCCACGTGACATCCACGGACACATCGTCATCATCAACCGCTTCACTTGTATCTGACAACTCAGCAAAGGAAGCAGCGGGTACAACATCATCATGATCACAACGTATGTCCATGTGTATAATGCTGCCTGACTGAGACATATCCCTGTTATCTACATCCTCTGGCAATAATGGTTGCGCATCACTCATTTCTTCCAACTGATGTGTAAATATTTCCTCTGACAGATCAAGTGAAGTGGCTGTGGTGCTAGCGTTGGTGGTGGCGGCAGGCGGGCGAGTGGTAACTTGAGAGGTGCCCGAAGCTGAGCTGGAAGAGGATGGTGCGTCAAGGTTCCGAGCGGAAACTGTAGAAGATTGGGTGTCCTGTGTTAGCCAGTCAACTATGTCCTCAGAACTTTTTGAGTTTAGGGTACGTGGCCTCTGAACACTGGGCATTATTCTAGGGCCAAAGGGAATCACATCACCACGACCACGACGGCCCCTGCGGGGTGGCCTGCCTCTGCCTGTCATTTTTTTTAGATTAGTTTAGTTATACTATGCGTGCAAGCTACTGTGACACCAGATATGAGTTGCGCTGCTGACACTATGCACTTGCAGCTGGGCTTTAAACACACAAACACGTGTGTGCAACTGACTGCTATTTATTCACAGTCAAAAATTATTATTTTTTTTAAATGTAATCTACTGTGACACCAGATATGGGTTGCGCTGGTGACACTATGCACTTGCAGCTGGGCCTTAAACACTCAAACACGTGTGTGCAACTGACTGCTATTTATTCACAGTCAAAATTGTTGTTTTTCTTTAAATGTAATCTACTGTTACACCAGATATTAGTTGCGCTGGTGACACTGACACTATGCACTTTCAGCTGGGCCTTAAACACTCAAACACGTGTGTGCAACTGACTGCTATTTATTCACAGTCAAAATTGTAGTTTTTCTTTAAATGTAATCTACTGTGACACCAGATATGAGTTGCGCTGGTGACACTGTGCACTTGCAGGGCATGAAACACACACACGCGTGCCGGCAACTGACTGCTATTATATTACAGTCAAAAAAGTATTTTTTTTTTTAAATGCAAGCTACTGTGACACTAGATATGAGTGGTGGCACTGGGCAAGTGGGCACAGTATACGCTGTGAGCCTGACACACACGCTGGCAGGAAACTGCAATTAGATTACACAGAAAAAAAAAAAAGCAGACTGATGTTCTAGTCCTTACAGCAGAGATCAGATGAGTCTTTCAGGACTGTAGTGGACACTGAATACACTGGCCTAGCTATCGATTTCCCTATTAAATCAGCAGCAGCTACACTGTCCCTCCTCTTACTAAGAATGCAGCTTCCGAATGAATCTAAAATGGATGCTGTCCAGGAGGTGGGAGGGTCTGGGAGGGAGGGTATGATGCTGATTGGCTGGAATGTGTCTGCTGACTGTGAGGTACAGGGTCAAAGTTTACACAATCATGATGAATAGGGGGGGGGGACTGAACATCGCATATGTTCGCCCGCCGCAGCGAAAGCGAACAAGCGATGTTCGCCGGGAACTATTCGCCGGCGAATAGTTCGGGACATCTCTAATAAATAGAACTGTAAAGAAATCAATAAATGACAAAAAGAAAGCATATAAATCACTAAAACAGGAGGGTAGTGAGGAAGCACTGAAAAGAGAGATTAATTGCCAAAGAGAGTAAAACTAACCCTAAAATGTTCTTCAATTATATAAATGTTAAAAAGTATAAATCTAAAGGTGTCGGCCCTTTAAAGCGTAATGAGGGGGGAGTCGCAGAGAGCGACGAGGAGAAAGCAAAGCTGTTAAATATTCTTTTCTCCACTCTATTCACTGAGGAAAATAAACTGTCAGATGACATGCAGAATGTAAAAATAAATTCCCCATTAAAAGTGTCCTGTCTGACCCAGGAAGAAGTACATCAGCGACTTAAAAAGATTAAAATAGACAAATCGCCAGGACCGGATGGCATACACCCCCATATCCTAAGGGAATTAAGTAATGTCATAGCCAGACCCTTATTTCTGATATTTGCGGACTCTATACTGACAGAGAATGTCCCACAGGATTGGCGCATGGCAAATGTGGTGGCAATATTCAAAAAGGGTCTAAAAACAGAGCCTGGAAACTATAGGCCGGTAAGTTTAACATCTGTTGTGGGTAAACTGTTTGAAGGTTTTCTGAGAGATGCTATATTAGAGCATCTCAACGAAAATAAGCAAATAACGCCATATCAGCATGGCTTCGTGAGGGATCGGTCATGCCAAACAAATTTAATTAGTTTCTATGAGGAGGTAAGTTCTAGACTTGACAGCGGCGAATCAATGGATGTCGTATATCTGAACTTCTCCAAAGCATTTGACACTGTACCAAATAAAAGGTTAGTATATAAAATGAGAATGCTCGGACTGGGAGAAAACGTCTGTATGTGGGTAAGTAACTGGCTCAATGATAGAAAACAGGGTGGTTATTAACGGTACACACTCAGATTGGGTCACTGTCACTAGTGGAGTACCTCAGGGGTCAGTATTGGGCCCTATTCTCTCCAATATATTTATTAATGATCTTGTAGAAGGCTTGCATAGTAAAGTATACATTTTCGCAGAGGACACTAAACTGTGTGAAGTAATTTACACTGAAGAGGACAATATTCTGCTACAGATGGATCTGGATAGATAAGAGGCTTGGGCAGATACGTGGCAGATGAGGTTTAACACTGACAAATGTAAAGTTATGCACATGGGAAGGAATAATGCAAGTCACCCGTACATACTAAATGGTAAAACACTGGGTAACACTGACATGGAAAAGGATCTAGGAATTTTAATAAACAGCAAACTAAGCTGCAAAAACCAGTGTCAGGCAGCTGCTGCCAAGGCCAATAAGATAATGGGTTGCATCAAAAGGGGGATAGATGCCCGTGATGAGAACATATTCCTACTACTTTACAAATCACTAGTCAGACCACACATGGAGTACTGTGTACAGTTCTGGGCTCCTGTAAACAAGGCAGACATAGCAGAGCTGGAGGGGGTCCAGAGGAGGGCAACTAAAGTAATAACTGGAATGGGGCAACTACAGTACCCTGAAAGATTATCAAAATTAGGGTTATTCACTTTAGAAAAAGACGACTGAGGGGAGATCTAATTACTATGTATAAATATATCAGGGGTCAGTACAGAGATCACTCCCATCATCTATTTATCCCCAGGACTGTGACTGTGACGAGGGGACATCCTCTGCGTCTGGAGGAAAGAAGGTTTGTACACAAACATAGAAGAGGATTCTTTACAGTAAGAGCAGTGAGACTATGGAGCTCTCTGCCTGAGGAGGTGGTGATGGTGAGTACAATAAAGGAATTCAAGAGGGGCCTGGATGTATTTCTGGAGTGTAATAATATTACAGGCTATAGCTACTAGAGAGGGGTCGTTGATCCAGGGAGTTATTCTGATGCCTGATTGGAGTCGGGAAGGAATTTTTTATTCCCCTAAAGTGGGGAATATTGGCTTCTACCTCAGAGGTTTTTTTTTTTGCCTTCCTCTGGATCAACTTGCAGGATAACAGGCCGAACTGGATGGACAAATGTATTTTTTTCGGCCTTATGTACTATGTTATGTACTATGTTACAAAGAAAACACTGTGTAAACAGCTGCCAGCATGTCTGAAAGGGAGGCCCTTCTCTGCCCTCTATAGAGTCACCAACCTCCCTCCACCACTAGCAGTAGTGCATGTTAACGCTATGCATCCGCCACTACTACCACTACTACTACCACACATAGCCTATCTACTGCCTTGTACGTTCTATGCTATACTACATCTGCTGCCACTGCTATTCCGTCTACATGCCTCTAAAACCCCACCCTTTCCACATCAACACTGCACTGCTGCTTCTCCTAATTAAAAGATAATTTTTCTTGGCTCCTTAAGAACAAGACACGAGGTGAACGCATTGCACCCGCACTGAATCCGGACCCATTCACTTCAGTGGGGCTGTTTAGATAAGCGGTGATTTTCACGCATCACTTGTGCATTGCGTGAAAATCGCAGCATGTTCTGTATTCTGTGTTTTTTACTGCCATACAAATGAATAGGGATGTGTGAAAATCGCATAGCATCCGCAAGCAAGTGCGGATGCAATGCAATTTTCATGCATGGTTGCTAGATGATGTTAGTAAATTGATAAAAGTAAACTTACTGTATTATTTTCCCCTATAACATGGTTATAAAGGAAAATAATAGCATTCTTAATACATAATGCTTACTAAAATGTGGCTTGAGGGGTTAAAAAATAAATAAATAAATAACTCACCTCATCCTCTTCTTTGCGCAGCCGGCATCGTCTTCTTTCTTCTACTTTGAGGACCTGCAAAAGGACCTTTGGTAATCGCGCTCACCGCGTGGTGACGTCAGCGCAGGTCCTGCTGAATGAAGATAGAAGATCCTTCTATCTTCATTCAGCAGGACCTGCGCTGACGTCATCGTGCTCACCACACGGTGAGCGTGATTACGTCATCAAAGGTCCTTTTGCAGGTCCTGAAAGAAGTAGAAAGAAGACGATGCCGGTTGCGCGAACAAGAGAATGAGGTGAGTTAATTTAATATTTTTTTTTAACCCCCTCAAGCCACATTTTAGTAAGCATTCTGTATTAAGAATGCTATTATTTTCCCTTATAACCATGTTATAGGGGAAAATAATAAAATCTACAGAACACCTAACCCAAACATGAACTATAGTGAAGAAGTCCGGGTTTGGGTCTGGGTACCACATTCAGTTTTTTATCACGCGCGTGCAAAACGCATTGCACCCGCGCGATAAAAACTGAACATCGGAACGCAATTGCGTGCCTACTCGTGCGGTTTTCCCACAATGCACAAGCGACGCATCCGTAGAAAATCTGGAACGCCCGTGTGAAAGGGGCCTAACACTTGTGCATGTTGTATAGGCAAGCATTCTGACCCCATCAAGGCCTACTTTTTGGAAGATTGGTCCCCCAACAATCCACTGCTTTATGTTTTTGTTTTTTTTCATCCAATAACACAGTCTGCTTGTAAACACCATCTGCCCCTGATAATGGACAATTTTTGGAAGCTTTGGAATATGAAAAGCATAACACGTGCCAGCATGGTGTATTTTTAAATGCTGTTCATGAACACTGTCAAACATATGTGTACCCACAGGTATGTATGTCAGTGTGTCTGACATGCTTTACTATTGCTGTCATTGCATTCAAGAGCTTAGGGGGCAGAGGGGGTAAAGAAAATAAAAAATGTATAAAAAAGTAAAAAGAGAAATAGTGGGTGTTTTATACAGATTTCCATGGCAATTGGAGCCAATTTGTTTGGACCGAATCAATTCAGGCCCGAACCGAACTTTCAAAAAAATTTGGCAGATCAGAACCGACAAGTTCACTTATCTCTAATCTGGCATTTATTAAGATTAAGTCTACATACTTGGAAGACCACTGCAATGTTTTTTTCTCTTACCTGAATCAGTTATAACAGTAACGGACACAAATAAGGTCCATTGTAACATGTCTCTCTCTTCATAAAAGTACTTCACCAGGTCCTCTCTTTTTAAAATGGCAAAGCCTTCGCCCTCGTCGATCTAGATGACAGTTGAAAACCACAAAGAGTCAATATGCCATGGTCGGCCAACTGGTTAAAGAGATTATTTCATAAAGACAATCCTTTCATACCCAATAAGAGCATACGGGGCCACTGATCAACTGAAAAATCATCAGAATGGCCACAATGTGTACACCTACATATCTGTCAGTTCTTGTTCTGGAAGACTTGAACCATGAATACAGTATATGGATGGGCAAAAGGACAAAAATCTGGCTGGCCTAAGCTTCCCCCATCAGGAACCTCCTCTATAAGTCCTAATGGACAGCTGCTCTGAATAAATACTCCCACTTTGGTGCACTCATGTCCACCATGTAGTGCTAGATATCTTACATGCAATGGCTTCACTCAAGCAAAATCAGCTGTTTGCCAGAGGAGTTGGGATTCTGACCTGTGATGATGAGCTGATGGCCGTGGTGGCTCCAATCTGGTTCACCCTAAGAGGGACAACTTCTTTTGAACTTGTATGAAATTAGAAAACTGAGACAATTTTTTTCTGGAAACTGTGTCACTTTTGCCCATGTTCTGTGAGTGGTTTTGCACCATAATCTCATTCTCTGAAATCTAAAGTACAGTACAGTCTATGGACTAAAGATAACAATAGCTGTCAAGTGTGTACAGCTCACCCTACTTCTATAGATCTACAGTATGTATCCTTTTGGATAGGGATGAAATGCAAAGTTTCAATGAGCCCTTGCTGGATGTCAAGCATTGGAAAATATCCAAGGTAGAAGAGGAATGTCCAGCTCAATATTGATCTTCTACTATGGACAAGATAGGTTCTTTTTCAGGGCAGCAATGGAGGCTATGTCCACATCTGCAGAACAATACTGTTTCTCATAAATAAGATGAACACTGCAGGGGAAACCAATGCTCCTCTAGTCACCATCAGTATTCATTGTGCTATGGATCAATCACTGCATTTATATTTTTTCTACTGAGGGAAACCATTGTGCAGATGTGAACAGAGCCTAAATCTCAGACAGCTTCTTTAGTTATTATCATAGGTGTCTGGATATTATAATTTTTAATGGATTCTGATGATGGATCACTTGAAGAACAAGGGTAAATGTATTTATTGAACCAAGAAGAAGTTAAAGGGGTTGTCAAGGAGCAAATAAAAAAAAAAGTACATATAAATAAAGGTGCCTCCATATATTTTCAGCTATTTTCACCACTTCTATGTGGCTCCAACGGTCCCCCACTCATTGTTTATATATCTGTTTATCTTTCCCTAACTTCCGGCTGCACTGCCCTGTGGGTCCTGTGGCAGCGCGGCATCAGGTGGTTACAGCTGTCTCTCTGCTCTGCTGTAACTCCGCCCCCTCATCAATATTCACCTCCAATCATTCTAAAACTCCTTGCCCGGTGACGTCACCGAACTGGCGGGGCTTAATGTGATGACGGCCAGCCGCTGTAACTCCGCCCCTCATCAATATTCACCTCCATTCATTCTAAAGCTCCTTGCCCGGTGACGTCTCCGGACTGGAGGGGCGGGGCGGGGCCAGCCGCTGTAACTCCGCCCCTCATCAATATTCACCTCCATTCATTCTAAAGCTCCTTGCCCCGTGACGTCACCGGACTGGAGGGGCGGGGCTTAGCGAGATGTTGGCCAGCCTAGATACCGCCCCTCCATCCACTCTGCATAAATTACTTATGCTGCCAGTGACGTCATCGGGCTTCCTGAGCAGTGGAAGAGGAAGCTTTGCTTGCCTGCAAGGGACCCGGTACGTCAATGAGGAGAAGAAAACAGTAACTTCCGGCCATGAATTTCAAAGATAAAAACGGGGCTGCAGAAATATGTGCCAAAGGTACTACATGCTTGTATGTAATGTGAATGCCAGACTTGTACTATAAGAGCAATGTCCCCAATCCTGGACAACCCCTTTAAGCTTTGAAGAAAAAGTATCATTACATCTACTCTCCTCAGGGTATTTGGTAGACTTTTCTTCTCATTGTCTCTCTTGAGTCCAAAGAGCACAAAGGAGTTTCCTTTAACAGGTTCACCATGGAGATAGCTGATGAGATAATGAAAATATGTTTTACTACTAGTCACAATAATATATCCTTTATAAGCAAGAATTAGTCCCTAAAACATCTCTAGAACAAATAGAAATTCATGGCCAAATGCTTCTACTCACGTTGCCGTTATGTCCACCCTTAGTTCGTTGTCTTTAAAGTAGAAAAACTTCTGAGGTGTAGTTACTTTTATTTCAAAGCTTGGTTGAACTGAAATAAATGTAAAAGAGAACGTGAAATTAGGACAATTTGAAATCTCTGAAAAAGCGAGGTTGGAATACTTCATCTAACCATGTGTGCTGTTCTGAGAAAACATGACAGCGCAACGCAAAGGAAATTTAGACCTGTATAGTTAAATACCCTACATTGCCATCTAGTGGTTGTAATGTCCAGTGCAAAAAAAAATAAAAAATTATATATTTTTAGCAATGTCTTTTTTTTTTTAAGATTTGTTGGGATTAGAAACATTATAAAACAAATGTTCAATACCCTACTATTCTTTCATTTTGGACTTCCATCAATGATTCAGAGTGAAGAGCACTCCTCATCTAAAGGCACCAGCTTATTGATGCATTACATGCGTAGCCCATTAGTCATGTCACGCTTCACTGCTGACGCTGAACATCTGCTCCTAGGTTCTCTTGCAGATTGTAGCTAATCACCAGCAATGGAACATATAATGATTGGTTTATTTTGGGTGCATGTCATGGTGCGGTTCACTGTGACAGTTGTGGCGTGTAGGCTGGCTGCATGCCCTCTCGCGTACTGGCTGCAGGCAGACTCCTGTGTATGCTGGTTGTTTGGGGAATGCAAGCTGGCTGAGTGTGTGTACTCCCCGTGTCTGCATCTCAGTGCAGTTCTGGTCACTGTTGCCGTGTAGGCTGGCTGCAAGCTCCCTTGCGTACTGGCTGCAGGCCAACTCCTGTGTATGTTGGTTGCTTGGGACTGCATGGTGGCTGTGGCGGTGGTGTGTGTTTGTGGCTTCCGTGTCTGCATCTCTGTGGTTCCTGTCTCCGGTGCCGTGCAGGCTGGCTGCATGCTCTTTGTGTACTGGCTTTGGGTGTTCCCATTTATGCTGGTTATGCTATGTGTGCTGGCTGCGGCCTTGTGTGTGAACAGGGTCTGTGTATGGATGCATTTCTGTTTGTGACACGGGTTGTTTGTGCTCTAGCGTACTGGCTGCGGTGGACTCTGTGTATGCTGGTTGCCAGGGCAATGTACTGCAGCCTGTGTGTTCACTTCTCTGTTCACTGGCTCCCCTCCCTGTTTGGTTCTGATGGGGTTAACATTCCCTGTTCTGTTCCTGGGTGTGGCTTATCAGGTGCCCTCGTTATGGCAGCTATATCTATCTGTGAGCTGTGGGGCTTGTGGTCAGTCTGTCTTATGTCTTGTTGGGTGTTGCACCTTGCTGCTCACCCAGGGGGTCAGTCTGTCCTGTGCCTTACCGGGTGTAGCCCCTTGCTGCTGACCAGGGGGTTTTGCCATCTGCCCTTGTTTGTGGTGTTGCCTGGTTATGCATTGGTGTTGTTGTTGCTTTGTCTGTTCTTCTGTACCTGTCCTGTGATGTGATGATGTTGTTATCCTTGTCCACTCCTTGCCTGTCCTTCTGTTCCTGTTATCTGTCTGGATCCACTCTGTTCCATGTCTAGCTTAGCAGTGCTCTAACTGCGTCTGATAGCCTGGCAGTGCCTACTGCTTATGATCCAGTCTATTCCATGTCTTGCCTACAGTGCCTTACTGCTTCTGTTCCTGTGTATGTCCTGCCTTCGTGAGAGGGTTCCTGGGTTTCCCCGGAGGGAGGATCTCTAGTCTGTGTGCAGCTCTGCTTGAGAATGTCATGCTTCCATTCTACATGTCCAAGCATCGGCTTCTGTGCTGGTTCCCGTTTCTCTTGTTGTCTAATCCATGTTCTGTGTATGCTTGGGTCCGGTTCTGATATCTATTTCCGCTGGTGCTTGCACCAACGTGGTTCTCTACAGGGAGCAGCCATGTGTACCGGGACCTTCCTGGAGGTGTGACCAGTGACCCCTCAGCCCAGTTCATTCCCACCATCAGGGGCTCTGTGAATAACGGGGCTCACTGGAGATTCACCCTCTAGGTTTTGCCTCTGGTCTGCCGGTGTACTTGGTTCTGTGGTAGTTCTACCACTATTGCTTACCTGCCGTACTGTCATGTTCCTTTATTACATGTGTAATAAAGTACTTTGTTTGTCCCTGGTCTGTTTCTGCCTCTGTCCTGTTTGCAAGACCTGCCGAAGGTCTGCCTTGGGCCTCCGGCACGTGACAGAGCACCATTTTATCAAAAAGTGGTTGTCTAAACAAAGTGTCATATTCATGGATCAGAGAACAAAAACAAGCCAACAATGAAACTGTTCTTTGTCCTGTTCTTACCATATTCCTTCACTTCAAATTGTGTGGTATATTTTGTCAAGGTGTTATCAAACTTTGCTGATATGGTCCACAGTCCAAAACTGTAAAGAAGACAGAAAACATTTCTAATTATTTTCATCATTGTTATCATGATGAACATATTATCCTAAGGGGTTACTGCCCCCTACTTCCACCATTTTCTTTCCTACCTTACAAGATCTGTCAGTTTATAAGAATATGAAATGATTCCAGTTTTTCTGTTTGGATAATTTACATTATTTTCGACAATGACATTATTTGGAGTCTATGAAGAAAAAAAAGATTCTTAATTATACAGGGATAGTCTAGCTTAATGGTCTAGCACAGGAATGGGCGAACTGCGGCTCTCCAGCTGTTGTAAAACTACAAATCCCATCATGCCCAGTCCGCCTACAGCTATCAGCCTATAGCAGGGCATGAATGAATTTGTAGTTTTACAACAGCTGGAGAGCCGAAGTTTGCCCATCCCTGGTCTAGCATGGTGGCCGAGTATGGTGATATTTAGTACAAACTACAATACAATCGTTTTCAGCGGCTCACCTTGCCTCTTTAAAAGGACCCGGTGCTCACTCCACGATTCACCCAAATCCGGTAAAAAAAGTGCAAATATAGTAACTGGAGGGCACTCAATTACCAGAGAACATCAAAGCAGGATGTCAGTAATCCCAATTTATTACCTAAAATAGTGACAGAACTAAAACCGTACTCACATAAAACATGCAACTAAAAACATGCACATATAGCAAAATCGACCGCACAATGAAATGTCCACACAATCCGTGTAGGGCTGCAGTGTCCGTATGCAACTCAGGTCAGGTGTATGACCGCATGTATGCAGATTCAATTTGTGTGCAAACTCAGCAAGCAGTATAGGTCAAATGTTCAACCAATATAGTCTTGTCCAAAACTTCATACAAGCCCCATAGGGCAAAGTACATTACCCCTCCTGCGTCCCCTTGATCTTGCTCCAGCCACTTGGACTCAGGTCTATGACGCGGCGTCCCACGTGACCTGGCTGAGTCCCACGTGATATACGTAGCTGTTGTAAGGCTGGTCAGTGCGCTGAGTCCTAAGGTCCGGACCGTATGGTTGTTTCCGCACTGGAGATCACTCCCTGGGGGTCTGAGGGGTATGGTGACTTTTGGTAATGTCACCTCAGAGTTCCAATGAAAAGTCCTGTGTTGTCATGAACCAAACCGGACGCGTTTCGAGGATCAAGCCCCTTCCTCAGCGGTAATGACAGCTTCCATAGACATTTTCCCTTTTAAACCCTCCTTTCTTAAGCAGAGCATTCTGGGACCTCGATCACATTGAGATGCCGGTATGGATCAGTTCATTTGAAGCCATGCTCATTTCATATACACTTGCACCTGCGATAATTAATAAATCCACCATGTACATTATTATCCTTTCCTGTATGGATTATACAGCCCTTCTCTTATATCACCACCTCTCTAGGGGTCAGTCTGTATGTACACGGTTCATAAATGGAAAAAAACGCATGCGGTTTGCATATGCATTTTTATGCGTTTTTTACACCAAAAGCATCATTTTCAACAACATATTGTGTGTCAACAATATAAATCAATAAACATGACTAAAACGTTATATTAAGACTAAAATGTCACTAAAATGAATTAAAACAATCACTTGAATCGACCCATACTCTGTACTTCGCGAGTTGGGTTCTAGTAGTACCAGGGGAGTGGTCAGGGGGGGAGAGGGGATCCAAGTGCTGATAAACAGCCAAACTTGTATCCCATGTCCCCTCCGGACAACGCCCCATTATCACACTTAATCACAGTACCCGAATAGCTCCATTTCAGCATTCAGACCTTTTGGAAGACCTTAAAGTGTTTGGAGAGTGAGTGCAACTCATCTCCCTTCAAGATCTTCAACACATGCTCCCTCACTTTCTTTTTCAGGGGTCTTTTTGTTCTGCCTACATATTGTTTGCGGCATGAACATTCGAGGAGATATATGACATTCTGGGAGTCACAAGTTAGTGTTTCCCTAATCTCAATCTCAAAATCATTTTGGGAAGATTTGACCTTTGTAGTCTTTTTAGGAAAAGAGGTGCCTTTACAATTCAAACACCTTCCACACCTAAAAAACCCTTTTGTTGTCATCCACATAGAACCCGTTGGGGTCTTCTGTTGTTTAATAGTAGGAGCTATTCTCGATGCTAAATTATTCGCTTTGGTGTATGTTATTTGTGGGGATTCTGTGAGGAAAGGGCCCAGGAGCTTGTCTTCTAATAGGAAATGCCAATATTTTCGGACTACTCTCTCCACCTGTTTATGTTGTGTGTGAAATGGTAAGATGAGTCTCAAAATTTCCTTTTGTGTAGTGGCCTCTTTTAATCTAAAGAAAGAATCCCTTTCCATACTCTTACTTTATTAATAGCTTCCATAATAATCGTGGGTGGGTACTCCTTCTCCAAAAATTGGTCCCTTACTGTTGCTGTCTCCAATTCAAATCATTCCCCTTGTGTGCAATTGCGCTTTAACCTCCTAAACTGGCTGACAGGTATATTAGTCAGCCATCTAGGCAGGTGGCAACTTGAAAACCTGATATAGCTATTCCTAGCGACCGTTTTAAAATGGGTACTACAAATAATTTGGGATCCCTCCACTTTTAAATTAATGTCCAGAAACGTAGCCTCTCTATTTCTTATCACTGGAGTAAACTTCAAGTTCCTGTCATTCTGATTAATATCAATTAAAAACATATTCAAAGATTCCTGATCACCCTGCCAAATAAAAAATACATCATCGATGTATCGCTGCCAGAGCACCAGACTCGTCCCCAGTCTCGGACGGATAATATCGTCTTCCCATTGGGCCAAAAATAAATTGGCATAACTGGGGGTGAATCTGGTGCCCATGGCGGTACCTGTCAATTGTAAAAAGAACTGGTCCTCAAACATTAAATAATTATGTGACAAAATGAACTGAACTGCCTCCACAATAAAACCAATTTGTGCTTCTTCCAGACCACTATTGCTTTTAAGTTGTCTATTCAGAGATTCTAGGCCCTTGGTATGTTCAATAATCGTGTATAATGAACTAACGTCCAAGGTGCCCATAATCCAGTGTTCCTCCCATTTCAACGATTCTATAGTTTAATTATGTCCGTTGTATCTCTAATATATGATGGGACTTTCTTAACCACTGGTTGAAGCCAATTGTCTATGTATTGTGATAAGTTGGCCGAGACGGACTCGATCTCTGAAACAATCGGTCTACCGGGAGGGGATGTTAAATCCTTATGGATCTTGGGAATACAGTAGAAGGCCGGGATCCTCCTCTCTGTACCCAAGATAAACCGAGCTTCCTGTTCTAATAAAAAGGTTCCCTCTACTCCTTTCCGGCTTAACTTAGTTAATATTTGGAAAAAATCATCTGTCGGGTCCCTCCCTAGTCTCTTATAGGTGCCAACATCATTTAGCTGCCTAAGGCACTCGGCTCTATATGCCTCTGTGTCCAAGATCACAACAGGTCCACCCTTATCTGCAGGGCGTATCGTCACATCGTGATCCCTCTGCAGCTGTTTAATTGCCTCAATCTCCTTCCTGCTAATGTTATTTTTATTGCTGGGTTTCAATCGTCTCAGTTCTCTTTCTACATTCACCCTAAAGGCCATCATTTTGTCACTTATTTCTTGCCTGGGGTATTTCTTTGATCTTTCCCTTAAAGTCGTATGTGGATATCTATCCGGACCAATATCTATTGGGTCCTGTGGGCATACAGGGTTCTTCAGAAAATATTTCTTCAGGCATAATTTCCTGATGAACTTCTCTATCCCTATGTAGGTCGCAAATTTGTCGATGGGCTTAGTCGGTGTGAATTTTAATCCTTTGTTTAAAAGTGAAATCTGATCCGAAACGGAACACGTCAGGGGTGCCCCTTGTCACCTTTTCTTTACACTCTTGTGATGGAATCCCTAGCGAATGCCCTTCGCGCAAATCCTTCTATTTCGGGTCTTAGACTTGGTAATACGGAACACAAACTGTTTCTGTTCTCAGACGGCCTGCTTTTATATTTGACTTCTCCCAGGATAGGCTTGCCCTCGATTCTCTGTGAATTTGACCTTTTTGGTCACCTTAGCAACTTTAAAGTCAATGTGCAAAAATCAGAGATATTGAATGTTAACATTCCCCAACGGGAAGCAGATTATCTGAAGGGTTCTTTCTCCTTTAAGTGGACCTCCCAACACATTAAATATTTAGGAGTGTACATACCAGCGAACTTGACACATATATTTAAGCTTAATTATTTACCCTTGCTTAGATCCATTGAATCCAGTATCCATAAATGGACCCCGCTCCAGATCTCCTGGTTTGGGAGGATTAATGTGGTGAAAATGGACATTTTACCACGCCTTCTATATTTGTTCCAGACGATCCCATGTAAAATTCCCTTAACCTATTTTGCCAGGCTCAGGAGAATGGTTTCGGTCTTTGTTTGGAAAGCGCCCAGGGCTAGACTTAGCTACAGTCTGATATCCCGCTCTAAAGCTTCAGGAGGTACGGGATTGCCAAATTTCATCTCATATTATAGAGCGACAGTCATGAATTGTGTTCTCGACCTGTGTCACAACCGCTCTACTAAACTATGGGTGGAAATTGAACTTGAAATGGCACCGCATTTGGCCACTGGAATCTTTTGGTTATCCCCTACTTCTTTAAATGCATTGCCTAACTCGCAATCTTCGATGCTTCTCTATACTTTAGCTAGGCTTTGGACTAAATTTGCGGTCAAACTTCAACTTATACAGTCCCCTGGTACTCTCACAATACTCACGGGCCACTCAGATCTTCCTGTAGGTTTGAACCAGCTCCCAGCCCTGGGATACCGTAACAGACATCCAACTAAATTGATGGACGTTTATAAACAGAATGGCCTACTCCCTCTTGAAGACCTCTCCCATATTATACCATCGTGTCCTGGACGCTGGCTCCTTTATTTCCAGCTATGGAGCTTTATTAATTCCCTGATGCCTGGATTGCAGACATGTCCCCCCTTAACTGAATTTGAGAAAATGAGTACAGCGAGCTCAGCTCCTGACCATGCTATATCTCTACTATATGCCATTTTGAACTCTGGGAGAAAGGGGACTCTCCCGCAAGTATTCAAGGAGCTAAGTCTAAATTCATGTCTGATTGGGAATCGGAACTGGGATCCACCTTCTCGGCTGACCAATGGTCTAGATCACTCCTCTTTACTCATCATAAGTTAACTGTGTCCTGTAATTTACAGGAGCTTAACTACAAAATCCTTACTAGATGGTATAGGACCCCAGTACGATTACACCAATTCTACCCCCAGGTGCCAGATGTATGCTGGAGGTGTCTTGCTGCAAAGGGCACAATGACACATATCTGGTGGGATTGTCCGGGTATGGCCCCCCTGTGGCGAGATGTTTTTATCTTATATAATCACCTATACAAAGCTACTGTTATGCCTTCACCAGCGATGGCTCTCTTATCCATGTTCCCAGGGCGGATCTCGCAGACTAAGAAGGGTGTTCTTCGCCTGTTTATTTTAGCTATGAGACAGATAATCCCCCGTCAATGGAGGTCTACAGAGAGTCTTTTGAGAGTGACCTGGTCTAACGCCTTAGACACGCTAGTGCATATGGAGGAGCTAAGTGCCTTGAACACAGAGTCTGCTTCGGCTTTCTGGAGGATATGGGATCCATGGAGCCAATTCCGTACCTCCACGTCCTTCCCTGACTGGTTGACAACTGGTATCATTCCGGGTAACGGTTCCTGAAGTAATATCCATGGTAGGGCCTTTCCATTCTCTACCCCTCCTTTCCCCTTCCTTTTGTCTATGTCATGTCTTGGTCTGTCAAGTCTTGTGGCGTTCGTTCTTGTCATATGTGTTTGTTTGTCTAGGAACTGGGGAATGTATGCCATACGTACTCTTATCCTCAATTCCGGAGGTCCTCATTGGCTTGTTATTTGCCAGTCATGTTTTATATAGTTATTTATAGACTGTACTACCTCTGAATCATTTGTAAGGCCAGTTGTTGGCCACTGCATTTCCTTTGTATATGTATTGGATATACTTACTATATCATTCATTTATAGGCTTCAATAAAATAATGATTGAACCGTAAAAGTGAAATCTGTCCTTCTGTGGATTTCATTTTACTAATATTAATTATGTTCGATGGGTCCTGTGTACATAAGGGTTGTGTCTTTTTCCGTGAATGTCTCCCTCTCCGTGTCTTTTTTGTGCATTGTAATGGTGAGGCCTCTGTGGTGATCTGTTCTGATAGGTGATTGGACCCTGATAATTGTCCTCTATTCTCTGTGGTGAGGATCTCTCGTGTATTGCTTGGCGGTGTCTCAAATTGTAGTCGTGCTGTCTGGTGTGTTGATACCTCTGTGTTTGATTCCGTGTTTGTCGACGTGGAGGGGAAGGTGTGCGGGCTTTTCTGACCCTGTGGTGTGGGGGGGTCCCATCTAAAAAAAGGGGGGAAGCCAAGGCCTCAAATCTATTAGAGGTTGGAATATTTACATGGTCCCGTGTTCTTCCATATTCCCCATTCTCTCTATTGCCTACATTGGGATTAGCATTAGATATTTTACCATTTTCCTGTTTATTTTTCCCTGTACTTTTTAATTTTTTAGATTTTCTATTCATAATCTCTCCTTCCAGATTGTCTAAATTATGGCAAATCCTCTCTTTCCATCTCTGCACATCCTCTGTATCTGGAAAAAGTTCTGTTTCTTTCCTCAGGGTGGAGATCTGTTCTGAGAACTGTTCTGTCATTTGGGACCTCCTGGTAATCACCATTTGAATCAGAGTTTCTGATTGAGTTCTCAGAAACAGATCCCACTGATTCTGGAAATTCTCATGAACCAAATCAGAGGCCGGGTTTTTACTGAGATTTAATCCTCTCGGGATAATACCCTTGCGCAGATATTGGTTCAATGCCATAATCTCCCATGTGTTGCGCAGTTGTTTCTGCAATACCTTTTCCAATTCTCTGAAAGCATCATCTCTAGTTCTGCCCACCTGGATTGGATTCTCCTCCAAAATATCAAAGGAGAAAGATTGTATCTTTTTAAGCTTAGTATCTAAGATGTTCCCAGATATCCATTGTGAAAGAAAAAAGGGAGCTCAACTGAGGGTGAAGAAACATACTACAATACAATCGTGTTCAGCGGCTCACCTTGCCTCTTCACAAGGACCCGCATGTGTTTTTTCAAAACCTCATGCGTTTTTTCCATTTATGAACCGTGTACATACAGACTGACCCCTAGAGAGGTGCTGATATAAGAGAAGGGCTGTATTATCCATACAGGGAAGGATAATAATGTACATGGTGGATTTATTAATTATCGCAGGTGCAAGTGTATATGAAATGAGCATGGCTTCAAATGAACTGATCCATACCGGGATCTCAATGTGATCGAGGTCCCAGAATGCTCTGCTTAAGAAAATAGGGTATAAAAGGGAAAATGTCTATGGAAGCTGTCATTACCGCTGAGGAAGGGGCTTGATCCCCGAAACGCGTCCGGTTTGGTTCATGACAGAACAGGACTTTTCATTGGAACTCTGAGGTGACATTACCAAAAGTCACCATACCCCTCGGACCCCCAGGGAGTGATCTCCAGTGTGGATACAACCATACGGTCCGGACCTTAGGACCCAGCGCACTGACCAGCCTTACAACAGCTACGTGTATCACGTGGGACGCAGCCAGGTCACGTGGGATGCAGCGTCATAGACCTGAGTCCAAGTGGCTGGTGCAAGATCAAGGGGACGCAGGAGGGGTAATGTACTTTGCCCTATGGGGCTTGTATGAAGTTTTGGACAAGACTATATTGGTTGAACATTTGACCTATACTGCTTGCTGAGTTTGCACACAAATTGAATCTGCATACATGCGGTCATACACCTGACCTGAGTTGCATATGGACACTGCAGCCCTACACGGATTGTGTGGACATTTCATTGTGCGGTCGATTTTGCTATATGTGCATGTTTTTAGTTGCATGTTTTTAGTTGCATGTTTTTAGATATATGTGAGTACGGTTTTAGTTCTGTCACTATTTTAGGTAATAAATTGGGATTACTGACATCCTGCTTTGATGTTCTCTGGTAATTGAGTGCGCTCCAGTTACTATATTACTTTTATATTTAGTACAAGTCTTCTTAATACAAACCGGATTCCAAAAAAGTTGGGACACTATACAAATCGTGACTAAAAACTGAATGCAATGATGTGAAGGTGCCAACTTCTAATATTTTATTAAGAATAGAACATAAATCACAGAACAAAAGTTTAAACTGAGAAAATGTACCATTTTAAGGGAAAAATATGTTGAATCAGAATTTCATGGTGTTAACAAAACCCCAAAAAGTTGGGACAAGGGCATTTTCACCACTGTGTGGCATCTCCCCTTCTTCTTACAACACTCAACAGACGTCTGGGAACCGAGAAGACCAGTTTCTCAAGTTTAGAAATAGGAATGCTCTCCCATTCTTGTCTAATATAGGCCTCTAACTGTTCAATAGTCTTGGGCCTTCTTTGTTGCACCTTCCTCTTTATGATGCGCCAAATGTTCTCTATAGGTGAAAGATCTGGACTGCAGACTGGCCATTTCAGTACCCGGATCCTTCTCCTACGCAGCCATGATGTTGTGATTGATGCAGAATGTGGTCTGGTCTGGATTGATGCAGAATGCTGGGAGGAAAATACCTGTTTTCCCAGACCAAACCTCTCACTATGTAACATACCCCCCCTTTGTTCAACCCTGAGGGGGTGAACACACGCCATGCTGGATTATGGAAGTGCATCCAGGGAGGTCCGAGAACACATCCGTGTTCCGACTAACAAACTCCCTCGCCTGAGTCTGTTTAGAGGAGAGGCTGTCAGCAATTTTTACTGTGGCAGCTGCCTCTCTTGCATCAGACAGAGGGGCCAGTACCTCTTTTAGAAAACCCGGTCACGTGCTGTCTTCTGTACAGGTTTCCCTATCTTTCCACGGTTTGAGTAAATTCACATGGTAAACCTGATCCGGCTTTCGCTGCCCTGGCTGATGTACCTTGTAGTTTACATCTCCAATTTTCTCGAGTACCTCTTAGGGCCCCTGCCACCTAGCCACGAACTTACTGTCCACGGTCGGCACCAGAACCAAAACCCGATCACCCGGCTTAAAGATCCGGACCCGAGCCTGCCGATTATAGACCCGACTCTGGGCTCGCTGAGCTGCTTCCCTAACAAAAGGCAACACTGCCCACCATCACACTTAGCAGGGTTGTCTCCCCCTCTTCCACCGAAGTGGTGGTCACCCATACCACTGGCCCTTTGGTCTCAGGTTCCCAGGGTTCTGGTCTCCCCCCTGAGCAAGGCCACTCTGCTAGGGTTACCCCTGTCTCATGGGTATCAGTCACTCTCATATAAGGACACAGTGCCGGGAAGCACGGGACGTCTCTCCCTATTATGAGTTCATAATGAAAATTTGTGGCGACAGCCACCTCGTGGGTCCATCTACCGGCCACTGTGGTTAGAGACACCAGCGTGGTGGGGTAGTCTTTTAAGTCTCCGTGGATGCACATCACCCTGACTTTACGGCCAGTATACTCAGTGGACCGCACCAGGGGAGCCCTTACTAGGGTCACCAGACAAACTGAGTCCAGCACAGCCTCCGCCGGAGTGTCTCCCACTTCCACCTGGCACAAATGATCTAGAGACTCTGGGGTACCTGTTGCACACAGCCTCCTGGCATATAGCGACTGATGGTAGCCATAGTTAGTGTCCATGGGCTCAACCCAATGGGGACAGTCAGCCCTTACATGGCCAGGCTCCTGACACTGCCAGCAAACTATCAGAGCCAGGTTTTATCGGCTCAAATCTCCGGGCCTGGGGTGCAGATTTCAGGGGTTTGCCGATCCCCCCTCCCGACAGAACCCTCCTTTAGATTCCTGGTAGCTTCATAGCGTTCCACCAGGTCCACCATCTCAAGGGCATTGCCAGGAGACACCTGACCGATCCAGTGCTGGAGACTTTATGGCAAAGCCCTCCAGAATATATTGGCTAATAGTCTATCCAGCATAGCCGGGGGACTCAGCACATCAGGCTGTAGCCACTTTTGCAAGAGGTGGAGTAAGTCATAATACTGGGTCCCCGCAGGCTCATCTGGCTTAAACCCACACTGATGGACCCGCTGGGCCCGGACCAACACATTCACCCCCAGTCTTGCCAAAATCTCACCCTTTACATTTTGGTAGTTGGCCGCTTAGTCGTCCGGCAAGTTGAAAAACACCCGCTGGGAATCGGATGGCAAGAATGTAGCTACGACCTCAGCTCACTGGTCACGGGGTAGCATTTCCCTGATGGCCAGTTTCTCGTACATCACCAGGTAGGTTTCGATGTCATCTGCGGGGGTCATCTTAAGAATTGCGGCACGGACTGCTTTCTGGGCAACGTGGACACTTGGGTTTGCTCCTGCTGTCTGCAAAGCCATCACGTGTTGTAACAGCAACTGGTTAGTCTCCTGCTGCTGCTTATTAGCCTCGCGTTGCTGCAGGTTTGTCTCTCACTGCTGCAGATTAGCCTCCATGAGGGGCTTCACAACAGCCTCCATTTTGTCATGGGGCACTGGTTGTAATACAGTTGGTTTAATGTACGACATACAACCGTGCCTGAAAAATGCAGAAACTTAAAATATCGGCATTCACGCCAGCCTCACTGCTCTTGCCCGCATCCTCCACCAATTGTGAGGACTCGCTCTGGTAGACAGGATTAGCGGACGCAGTATAGAGGCAACAACAAGTTCTTTGGATCAAACAGTTCAGTGTTTCATTCACACTTTAGGCAAGTGACAAAACAAGCATTCATATTCAAACAAAAAGTCACCTTGCGGTGTTGGTGGTAATTTACACCATGCTGCAATTCTGCCTCAAAGAGTCCTTGCTGATAGCAGCACCAACCTGTTTTCACGCCAAACACGTAGTAAGCATTCATCTAGACACAAGGCTCCCAGATCCCAACACAGAGACATTACTCCTGAGCCCAGCTGCCTATTTAAGGACAGTCAGGTGCTGCCAAAATCCGGACTGGCATTTAAAATCCGGTCCCGTATTTGACCTCACCTGGCTGTAAATCAGCCCAGCAGCACATGCTAGGAGGAAAATACCTGTTTTCCCAGAGCAAACCTCTCTCTGTGTCAGAATATATATTTGTAATAAGACTGCAAGTCTAGATCTTGGATCCCGGCTGGTTTCCTGAATGAACAGGTTCTATAGAGTGTTCAAACTCCATTATCGATCAATGTTTCTTCTAAGGAGACTTCACCCAAAAAGCATATGGAGATGTGTAAGAAACATAGTTACAATATACCGTTGCATCATCCTCTGAAGCATGGAGGCCTTCTGCTTTTCTTAATAGAGCATTCAGGTCTCAACATAGACCTAGCCCAACCTTTATCAAGCATATGGTTTATATGCCTAGATTAACATTAGACTGCCAAACCTGGTGTACACTGGTCAGGTCTCTCCTGGTTAGGAGAGTCTGACCGGTGCAACCATCCCTCCATAGGTCTGATAGCCTTGTATAGATTTGTTGTGCAGACAACTGGATGTGCTACTGTTATTTGGAAACCATACAGTATGATGCCATTAATTAGGCACTGTATTACAATATATTGAAAGGCAGAAACAGTCCAGCCCATCTGATAGGTTGCACAGAAGCATGGAGGAAAAACTCAGAAATGCTGAAAAACAAAAGGGGAATCCAGCGTCCAATAAAACAGAGATGTTTATTAAAGCTGGAACAACAGAACAGAAAAGCGCCTTCACTTATCACATCTATACACACTGATCTTTATGAGTAAGGATCAGTGTGTAATGATCCAAAATGCATTGATGCTCTGCTGTCCAGTTTTGGGAACTTTATTAAAGATCTGCATTTTATTTGATGCTGGATTCCCTTTTTGTTCTTCACTGCATGACAATGTAAAGAGGTACCAACAATAGGCAATTTGCCGGGCACTGTGTAATGTCACATTGGCCTTGAACCTGGCATCTTCCCAATTATGTCTGGTGCTGACACTGGCCACTATCCTAAATAGCTAAAACTGTTCTGTACAAGGTGAATACGATTCTCCCATATAACGCTCTCTACCAAAGCAATACTGCCTCGGACTGTATGGCAAGTTAATTTCTGAATGAACTAATCATGACTTGTACATATTACTAATATCTTATATTGTGGAGAAGAATGGAGTCTTACCAGTAATTCAGTGATCACTGGCTTGCTCACTGGTTTTAGTTCTGGGTTCACAGTGAAAATCCTGTATAGAACTTCATAAGAAAGAAAGAAATATAAGAAGGATTCGTTATATAGGTTTTGACAAGTTATTATACATTTACAGAGATAGCATGCCCCAGGTTAGAGGAGTAACTTTAAGCTCCTGGGTCCTCATCTATCATGTTTGATTGATGCCCTTTGGATCTCCCAGAGCTTTTCTGTGATGGCAACTTTCACACCTCCTATAGCTACACACCTGCTTCTAGTTTAAAGTTGCTTTGAACTTGTCATTTGGTGCCATTGTCCTAGGCAGAGTTGGTCATAGACTCCCAAGAATAGATGCCAGTCACACTGTTGAATCTCTGCCCAAGCAAGAACTCCATCCACAGGATGACAATCTTAAAGATGTTGTCCAAAGGAGCAAAATTTCTTCAGAGTGTTCAGAAAGGGATGAAAAAAAATCCCACACCACTTCTGTTCCAATGTTTACAGATCCCCTCTGGTCTCTACTTCCTGTTATAAGCTCAGCATGCAGGTAACAGTGGGCAGTGACTGCTCAGCCAGTCAGTGATCAGGAAGTGGCGGTAAGCAGTAATGGGAATAATACTGGCCGCAAAAAATTGTTCTCATTTGCTCATGAAAATACATAAAATAGCATAAAAAATAGTCCAATGTTTCTCAATAAAAATCTACATACTAATTGCACTACTTTATGCAAAATATACAAGTTGTGTTTTCCTAATGACCATCATGTGATATTTCCACACTATAATTATATTACAGGCTTTATTGATAAATGTCTTTCAAGACACATGACCAGCATTATGCAATCAAAAATGACTCATCTATGATCATATGGTCCCACTGAACCAAGCAAAGACTAGCTTTATTTCATTCCTAAAAATAAGAAATTATTTCAGTAACATATAACCCTTAAAGTACAATATACTTTATTTTATCTTCTAAAAAGCAATATCCCAATGTAACTAAAGTGACGGTCAAAACCCATCTAATGTATGCCATGTACTTCAATAGATGCTAAATGATGATAGAGGTACATACAGTCCTGATCGAAAGTTTAAGACCACTTGAAAAATGGCAAAAAATCAAATTTAGCATGGCTGGATCTTAACAAGGTTCCAAGTAGAGCTTCAACATGCAACAAGAAGAAATGGGAGTGAGACAAAACATTTTTTGAGCATTCAATTTAATGAAAACAACAAATAAACTGAAATAGGCTGTTTTTCAGCTGAACAAAAGTTTAGGACCACACCTCCAAAAAAAAACTAAACCCCCCTAAAACAGAAATCCAACTTCCAAACATGAACTCAGTAATGAGTAGCTCCGCCGTTATTGTTTATCACTTCAAAAATTCGTTTCGGCATGCTTGATGCAAGCGTTTCCATGAGGTGAGTGGGAACATATCTCCAAGTGGTGAAGACGACCGCACGAAGGCCATCTACTGTCTGGAACTGTTGTCCATTTTTGTAAACTTCCCTTGCCATCCATCCCCAAAGGTTCTCAATTGGATTTAGATCAGGGGAACACAAAGGATGGGCCAAAAGAGTGATGTTATTCGCCTGGAAGAAGTCCCTTGTCCTGCGGGCATTGTGTACTGTAGCATTGTCCTGTTGAAAAACCCAGTCGTTACCACACAGACGAGGGCCCTCAGTCATGAGGAATGCTCTGCAACATTTGGACATAGCCAGCGGCCGTTTGACGCCCCTGCACTTCCTGTAGCTCCATTGTTCCATTAAAGGAAAAAGCACCCCAGACCATTATGGCGCCCTCTCCACTGTGCCGCGTAGAAAACATCTTAGGTGGGATCTGCTTGTCATGCCAGTAACGTTGGAAACCATCAGGACCATCAAAGTTAAATTTTTTCTCATCAGAGAATAAAACTTTCTTCCACCTTTGAATGTCCCATGTTTGGTGCTCTCTTGCAAAGTCCAAACGAGCAGTTCTGTGGCGTTCAAGGAGACGAGGTCTTTGAAGACGTTTTTTAGTATTTATTTTTTATTTATATTTTATTGAAAATTTTCAAGTTTAACAGAAGGTAACAAGAAATACCAAGGTATATGTTCGCAGGCTACATCATAGTATAGTTAAATACAGAGTGACATTATAGTAAATAATTCAGTATAACACAGCATATGGGTTAGTGTACATGACCTACTTTTGAGGCTTAAGACATTCCAGCCCCAGATAAAAGGCAGTCTATAAGGAGTGCGGTGTCAAACCTTCAGAAAGGTGATGTCTTATGGTCAGAACATGAAGTGTATTGAGAGGAAGCTTAAGAGAGCTGCTTACGCACACCAACAAATCTAGCCGTCAGTAGTGCTCTGTGGTTTAGGGGCTCTATAGTTGGACCATTTGTTCCATTTTTTGAGGAAAACTATGTGTGTGCGAGATTCCCAAGAAGAAAGTTCCTCAAATCTGTGGATCTGGTCGATCTTTTGGATCCACTGATCTATAGGTGGAGTTGTCGGCTGAAGCCAGTATTTAGGGAGTTGGAGACGGGCCGTCAATATCATTTGTGAGAATACAAATGGCTGTTTGAGGGCTTCCTTTCCCTGGGAGAAGGAAAGAAGTGCAGTTTGAGGAGAAGGCTGAATCGAGGAGCCACATACTTTATTGGCAGTTGAGAATACCTCGCACCACCATTTATATATAGGCGGGCATGTCCACAAAATGTGTAGGAAAGTTCCCCTCTCCTTTTGACACCGCCAGCAAGTATCCGACATGGACCCAATGTATTTTGCTGTCTTGTCCGGAGTATTGTACCATCTGGTAAGGATTTTGTAACTGTTTTCCTGGACTCTGACACATCGGGAAACTTTATGTGGGGATTCTAGAAGTTTAGGTAGGGATGCATAAGGTATTGTGATGTTTAAATCTAATTCCCATTGTCTAATAAAGGATGGTTTGGCTATCACGGGGGGTAGGCGCAGCTTACTGTATATCAGTGAGATGAGCTTTCTGGGTATTGTTTATGAGGAGATCAGAGCCTCCAGCCAGACTAGGGGGCGGAAAAGGTCACCCACTGTGATGTGTTGCTTAAGGTAGGCTCTGAGATAAGCCACAGAGAGAAAATCTCTGGGATGAGGGTTTAGCAGAGCATTAGTGTCCTTTAGGTCCATCCATATTCCAGCAGGTTGAGCTAGGGATATTATTGGGATTGAGGAAGAGATCAATCCTAAATAAGTTGAGCCTCTTAAGGGAGGAGGATCTGTATTAATGATATCTGTTATGGACAGTAGGGGCGAAGGGAAAGGGATCGAGCAATGCGTGGATGACAACCATTTCCATGCCTCCAGAGTGGCCCTGAGAATTGGATAATGAGACATGCGGCCAGGAAAGACCGTCTTATGTCCCAAGATAAGTGCTCTAGGTGTACTATTCAAAATGCCCAATTCCATCTGAACCACAGCCGAAGCAGGGGAAGGACCCAACCAAGCTATCGCGCGTGAAAGAAGAATAGCTTTCCCGTACAGCTCAGGATTTGGAAGGCCTATTCCCCCTGCATGTCTAGGTTTGGTAAGTAGGGTGAACGAGAGTCTCGCTTTCTTTCCACTCCAGATGAATGCCCTGAATTTTTTCATAATTTCTTCATAATAATGTTTAGGGACAGGAATGGGGAGGGCTTGCTGTAAGTAGGTAAGCCTGGGGAATATTAAGGAGGAGAGAAGGTTTTTGCGACCAAACCAAGAAAGCGTAGGATTGGTACGGGCCAGATTATCGATTGATTCAATAAGTGACTTTTTCAAGGGAGTATAGTTTAGAGAAAAAAGGTCATTGATATCTGGACTAATCTTGACCCCCAAAAACGTGATGTTAGGAGAAGACCAGTTGAATGGGAAGTCGGACATTAATTGGCTTTTAATTGTCTGTGGGATCCCATAGCAAAGGGCTAATGTTTTACTGGTATTGATTTTGAAATCTGATATGGCGCTATATGTGTTAAGGTGAAATTGGATTCGCGGAAGGGATAACTTCGGGTTGGTCGTCATCATAAGTATATCGTCTGCAAAAGCAGCGACTTTTTGTTCCTTACCCCCAACACATAGTCCCATAACCTCCCCATCTAATCTTATAGTTGCTAGAAGCGGTTCAAGAGCCAAAATAAATAAAAGGGGTGAAAGCGGGCAACCCTGACGGGTCCCGTTCCCAATAGCAAAAGGGGAGGACATACTTCCGTTAACCAGGACTGAGGCAGTTGCCCGTTCGTACATCGAGAATGTTGCATTGATAAAAGGACCTGGCAAACCAAAGCTCGGCAAAACCTGCTTTAGATATGACCAGTTCACCCTATCGAATGCTTTCTCAGCATCCGGGCTGAGTAAAAGCAGAGGAGAGGAAACCTGTTTAGCATGACAGAGAGTATTAATCACTCTGGCGGTATTGTCTTTGCCTTCCCTGTTACGAACAAAGCCCACCTGGTCCCCGTGAACAAGTTGCGGAAGCAGTAGGGCTAATCTATTGGCTAGCATTTTGGCCAAAAGCTTGAGATCCACGTTTAGGAGGGAGATGGGCCTATAGCTGGAGCATAATTTGGCGTCTTTCCCTTCTTTGGGAATTAGGGTAATTTGGGCTGCCGTCATATCCCTTGAAAGAGGGATACCTTTCAGTGACTGATTACATACTTTAAGGAGATGGGGGAGAAGGAGTTCCTGAAATGTTTTGTAGTATGTCAACGGAAGTCCATCAGGGCCTGGACTTTTCCCAGTCGGCATTTGATGTATTGCTTTTTTGAGTTCATTTAGGGAAAAGGGGGCTTCTAGACTCAGTTTTTGGTTTGTGGAAATGTTAGGTAGTTTGGCAGCTGCTAGAAATGATGATGTGATTGAGGCTCGAGCTTCGGGGTTCATTGTTGTAGGGAGATTGTAAAGATCTCTGTAGAAGGAGCGAAATTGGGCTGCAATCTGATTGACCGAGAATATTGGGGTCCCATCCTCTGAGGAGAGTTGGTGGACGTAGTTTGCCGACCTCCTCCCTTTAACCCTGTTCATCACGAACTTGGTAGCCTTGTCACCGTGCGCCAAAAATTTGTGTTGGGCATTCAAGTAGTATTTGGCTGCTCTAGATGCTAGAAGGGTTTTTAGTTTGGCCCTGTATTCCGACAACTCCTGAAGTTTGGTATCAGAGGGGTTATTTTTGTGCTGAGATTCAAGTCTCTGGATATTTCCTAGCGTGTCGTCTATTTCTCTTTCTCTCATTCTTTTGTGGTACGTGCCTATGTTTATGAAATGTCCCCTAATTACAGGTTTATGAGCGTCCCATATGGTATTGACTGATAGTTCGGAGCTTTCATTCAGGGAGAAATATTCAGTCAGGTGCTTGGTGATTTGTTCGATTGAGTCCTTTTAACCCAAAAGAGATTCGTTTAATCGCCAGTTAAAACACGCAGGCGTCTCGTTAGGGGCTAGTACCTTAACATATATTGGGGAATGGTCCGACACATGGATTGAGCCAATAGAAGCTTCCCTGCAGAGATGTATGTGCTCTTTGGATATGTACCGTGTGTTGGGGAATAGAAAGTGAAATCTATGTTATTAGGATTATGAGATCTCCACACATCTATCAGGTGTAAATCCCAGAAGTCCTAAGAGATTTCTTAGAGTGAACTGATTTGTGTGTAGAGATGTCTAATAGCGGAAAGAGTGCCACGTTCAAATCACCTCCCGCAATCACTATACCCTCTTTAAAAGATTCTATTACAGGGTAGATGTCAGAAAACCAACGAGAATGGTTAGAGTTTGGGGCCTATATGTTAATAAAAGTATATATTTGCGGCCCTATAGTGCCTTTGAGCAGAATAAACCTACCCTCTGGGTCTAAGGTTTGGCTAATAAATTTAAAAGGAATTTTCCTTTGTAGCCCTATACTAACTCCACAAGAAGCAGATGAACTACTCCCACAGTGATACCAATTAGAGTAGTGAGAGAACCGCATGTCAGGGTAGTGGTTGAAGCGGAAGTGCGTCTCTTGTAAGAATAACACTCCAGCCCCAGCTTTTCTTAAGATGGCAAAGATTTGGCTCCGTTTTGAGGGGGAGTGAAAACCTTTGACATTATAAGAAGCCACCAACAAATCAGCCATTCGATGTGGTGTGTGTAAATTTACCTTGCGGCTGGTGAAGCCTTAGTTGAGATATGATGTCAGGTTTGTAAGGGTCAGCTGTCTCGTATGTCAAAGAGGCTGTGTGAGAGAAGCATTCACTCCATATCAATGAAGTAATCAGACACCTTGGATTAAAAGAAAGAAAAGAAAAGGGAGAAAAGGGGGACATAACATAACTGAGTGAACAAACAATAAATGGTAGAACATACATCATGGGATTCTCCATGATCCTGGTCAGGAGGGGGGTTATTTGGTCAGTAGACCTACAGGGAGAACGTATAACGCCTAGGACAAAATTATGCTAAGGCGAAAATGGAAAAAGCTCTATTAATAGTAAAGCAGGCTATAATTACGGGGACGTGTTAGCAGAGGGATCTCATGGTCTGGGCTAACTTTATAACACGTCATTCAACTATCATCATAGCCTGAGACTGTGAGAAGGCAGACACACTGAACCGTCTATTGTTCCTGAGAGAGGCTTCTTGGAGTGAGCTGAAGGTTCCTTTTCTTGGAGCGGGAGGACTTCGGGGTACGAAGCACTTCAAAGGGAGTTACTTTGGGAATATCCGGTAGGGTGCATAGATCTTGAAAAATTTCCCAATTCTCGATCGGCATAGGAGGCACTTTCAGGTGATCATAGGCCACTGCAAGATCCGTAAATGAGGAGATGTTGACTCTTTTACCCTCAAAGGTAAAAGACAGGCCAAATGGGTAGGACCATCTGTATAAGATTTTTTTGGATCGAAGCCAATCTGTTAGGGGCTTGAGGGACCTACGTTTCTTTAATGTTGAAGGGGCTAAGTCCTGATAGATGTCAATCTTGGATTCTTCAAACATGAAGTCAGGATGCTTACGTGCGGCCTCCAGTATAGCTGCTTTAACTTGAAAGTTAAGGAACTTGCAAATTATGTCCCTGGGTGGTTCGGCTGGCTCGGGCTTGGGCCTCAGGGCTCTGTGCGCTCGTTCTATGGTTACTTCTTGTGGGAAATTGGGGCCCAGCAACAATCCGCAGATTTCTTGTATGGTGGCTGCAATGTCGCCAGTGGGGACTGATTCGGGCACTCCTCTAAACCTCAGGTTATTTCGGCGCCCCCTGTTCTCCTGGTCTTCTAGTGAGCTATGGAGGTCATTTAGGTATACTGCACACCGACGGAGGGAATCCGACACCGCTGTCTGATGATTCAAAATCTCTGTCTCATGCAGCTCCAGGCTCTCTACCCGGTCCCCTATCTGTCTCACCTCATGTCTGCATGCTGACAGCTCTGCAAGGATCGGCTCCATTACTCTGTTCAGCGCATTGTCAAGGTATTTCCTCGTAATTGGGAGATCTGCTCTGGGTTGCGGATCGTCTGTGTCGCTGTCTTCCTCCGCTTGTGCTGATGAGCGCTTCGGGGCCTTTGCCTGTGGTGACGGCGCCATCTTAGGTTCCCTTGCAGCCACCGTTGAGGTGGCTTTTTTCAGGAATTTTTCCATGTCCCCACTTGCAATTTGATTTCTGGAGGAAGCGGGGACGTCTCCATGCTTGGCATTCCCGATCTTTACCATTTTTGCCACTTATAGCTTGTGTTAGCTGACGTTAGGGACGATTCTCTACACAGAGCCGAGAGCTATGCGACCATCTTCATCCGGCGCAAGCTCCGCCCCCCCCATTTTCTGTTTTTGAAGCCCTTCAGTCTCAGATGCCGTCTGATGGTTAAGGGGCTGCAGTCAGCACCAGTAAGGGCCTTAATTTGGGTCGAGGATCGTCCAGTGTCTTGACGGACAGCCAATTGGATCCTCCGGCTCAGTGCTGATGAAATTTTTTTGGGTCTTCCACTTGACTTTTTTGTTCCATAACCCACAGGATCATTTAAGAAATTCCAAATGACTGTCTTACTGCGTCCCACCTCAGCAGCGATGGTGCGCTGTGAGAGACCATGCTTATGCAGTTCAACAACCCGACCACGTTCAAAAAGGGAGAGTTTTTTTGCCTTTGCCATCACAACATGTGACTACCTGACAAATCTTTGCACAGATTTGGCCTTTTAAAGGCATGTGGTCCTAAAATTTGGATCAGCTGAAATACAGCCTGTTTCAGTTTAATTGTTATTTTCATATAATTGAATGCTCAAAAAATGTTTTGTCTCACTCTCATTTCTTCTTGTTGCATGTTGAAGCTCTACTTGGAACCATTTTTTAAGTGGTCTTAAACTTTTGATCAGGACTGTATCTAGGTATAGGGTGGGGATTACTTTCTCTAAAGTTACCCTATGATTAGACTCAGCCCAGAGATGACCCCTGATGGTGGGTACTCTTTGTCCTCGTGCCTGGGCTATAGCACCCTAGATGGCCCTAATGGGTCCTCGTACCCATATACACCCTTACTGACCCTAGACAGGTCAGCATACGTCAACGCGTTTCCCCCAGACTATGGGTTCCTCAGGGGGTCAATAAAATGGGTGGATCACATTTAAACACAAAAAACAAAAAGTAATACGATAAAGAAATATATATATATATATATATATATATATATATATATATATATATATATAGATAAATACAGTTACATAGGCGTATGGATATAAAAATAAGAAAAAATAGAGGTGAAGAAGGATCATCCAGATATAAACTGAGCGGTCAATTCAGATGAAAGAGACTAATCAGCATACAGTCATATCTAATGCGGTTAATATGTCCCAAAGATGACAATGTACCAGTCCCACAAAGGTCCAATGGGCAGGCGGGGCTTATCACAAATATGGAAAATAGCCAGTTGTCAAATGGTGAATACGAGGACCCATTAGGGCTATAGAAACATAGAAACATAGAATGTGTCGGCAGATAAGAACCATTTGGCCCATCTAGTCTGCCCAATATATCTGAATACTATGGATAGCCCCTGGCCCTATCTTATATGAAGGATAGCCATATGCCTATCCCATGCACGCTTAAACCCCTTCACTGTATTTGCAGCTACCACTTCTGCAGGAAGGCTATTCCATGCATCCACTACTCTCTCAGTAAAGTAATACTTCCTTATATTACTTTTAAACCTTTGCCCCTCTAATTTAAAACTGTGTCCTCTTGTGGTAGTTTTTCTTCTTTTAAATATGCTCTCCTCCTTTACCGAGTTGATTCCCTTTATGTATTTAAAAGTTTCTATCATATCCCCTCTGTCTCTTCTTTCTTCCAAGCTATACATGTTAAGGTCCTTTAACCTTTCCTGGTAAGTTTTATCCTGCAATCCATGTACTAGTTTAGTAGCTCTTCTCTGAACTCTCTCTAGAGTATCTATATCCTTCTGGAGATATGGCCTCCAGTACTGCGCACAATACTCCAAGTGAGGTCTCACCAGTGTTCTGTACAGCGGCATAAGCACTTCACTCTTTCTACTGCTTATACCTCTCCCTATACATCCAAGCATTCTGCTGGCATTTCGTGCTGCCCTATTACATTGTCTTCCCACCTTTAAGTCTTCTGAAATAATTACTCCTAAATCCCTTTCCTCAGATACTGAGGTCAGGACTGTGTCAAATATTCTATATTCTGCCCTTGGGTTTTTACGCCCTAGGTGCATTATCTTGCACTTATCCACATTAAATTTCAGTTGCCAGAGTTCTGACCATTCTTCTAGTTTTCCTAAATCCTTTTCCATTTGGCGTTTCCCTCCAGGAACATCAACCCTGTTGCATATCTTTGTGTCATCAGCAAAAAGACACACCTTCCCATCGAGGCCTTTTGCAATATCACTTATGAAGATATTAAACAAAATTGGTCCCAGTACAGATCCCTGTGGAACCCCACTGGTAACATGACCTTGTTTTGAATGTTCTCCATTGACTACAACCCTCTGTTGTCTGTCACTCAGCCACTGCCTAATCCACTCAACAATATGGGAGTCCATGCTCAATGACTGCAGTTTATTGATAAGTCTTCTATGTGGGACAGTGTCAAAAGCCTTACTAAAATCTAGATATGCGATGTCTACTGCACCTCCACCGTCTATTATTTTAGTCACCCAGTCAAAAAAATCTATAAGATTTGTTTGACATGATCTCCCTGAAGTAAACCCATGTTGTTTTTTATCTTGCAATCCATGGGATTTTAGATGTTCCACAATCCTATCCTTTAATAGGGTTTCCATTAATTTGCCTACTATTGATGTCAGACTCACTGGTCTATAGTTGCTCGATTCCTCCCTACTACCTTTCTTGTGAATGGGCACGACATTTGCTAATTTCCAATCTTCCGGGACGACTCCTGTTACTAATGATTGGTTAAATAAATCTGTTAACGGTTTTGCCAGCTCACCACTAAGCTCTTTTAATAATTTTGGGTGTATCTCATCAGGCCCCTGTGACTTATTTGTCTTCACCTTAGACAGCAAACTTAGAACATCTTCCTCTGTAAAGATACATGCATCAAATGATTTATTAGTCATCTTTTCTAGTGGAGGTCCTTCTCCTTTTTCTTTTGTAAAAACTAAACAGAAGTATTCATTAAGGCAGTCGGCTAGCCCTTTATTCTCTTCTACATACCTTCCGTCCTTTGTTTTTAATTTAGTTATTCCTTGTTTTAATTTCCTTTTTTCATTTATATATCTGAAGAATGTCTTATCCCCTTTTTTCATAGACTGAGCTAGTTTTTCTTCTGCCTGCGCTTTAGAAGTTCTTATAACTTGCTTGGCCTCTCTCTGCCTAATCTTGTAGATTTCCTTATCTTCATTGCTCTGGGTTTTTTTATAATTACAAAATGCTAGCTTTTTATTTTTAATGATTTGGGCCACTTCTGCTGAGTACCACAGTGGTCTCTTCCTTTTTTTGCTTTTACTGACAAGTCTAATGCAATTTTCTGTTGCCTTCAATAATGCACCTTTTAAGTAGTCCCATTTCTCCTGGACTCCATGTAATCCGTTCCAGTCTGATAAGGACTCATTTATGACTAATTTCATTTTTGAAAAGTCTGTTTTTCTAAAATCTAAAACTTTTGTTTTTGTGTGGTGGGACTCTTTCACAGTTCTTATATTAAACCACACTGACTGGTGATCACTAGATCCCAAGGTTTCGCCTACAATGACATCATATACCGAATCCCCATTTGTGAATACCAAATCCAAAATAGCCTCCCTCCGGGTTGGCTCCTCAACCACTTGTTGTAGAGATAACCCCAGTAGGGAATTTAGAATATCTGTACTCCTGGTAGAACTTGCTATTTTGGTTTTCCAGTTTATATCTGGAAGATTGAAATCTCCCATAATGATAACTTCTCCTTTCATTGTCATTTTAGCTATTTCTTCAACTAGTAGATCATCTAGTTCTTTAACTTGACCAGGTGGTCTATATATCACACCTACACGAGTTACTGCATGGTTAGCAAACTGCAACGTAACCCAACTGACTCTATGTTGGCCTCACCAACTTGTATTAGGTTAGATTTAATGCTATCTTTCACATACAGGGCCACTCCTCCTCCTTTCTTGCCTTCTCTGTCTCTTCTGTATAAAGAGTACCCTGGTATGGTTATGTCCCAGTCATTTCTTTCATTAAACCATGTCTCCGTAACAGCCACTAAATCTACATTCTCAGATGCCATTATTGACCCAAGTTCATTGATTTTTTTACCTAAACTGCGAGCATTTGTAGACAGGACTCTGAGCTTATCATTTCTTAACCTCTGTGCTTCTGACCTGTTCTGGCATTGTTTCGGGGGGCAATTGGACTCTTTTATTTTCACTCTTTTGCCCCCCCTTCCTAGTTTAAATACTCTTCCGCAAATTCTTGGAGTTGTTCACTAAGTACATTTGTTCCTTTGAGAGAAAGATGCAAACCATCTTTTTTGTACAGTTCCTTTCTATTCCAAGTAGAGCTATCATGAGAAACAAAGCCAAATCCTTGCTCTTGACACCATTTACCAAGCAATATGTTGAACTCCTTTATGCGCCTCTGCCTATCATTCTGAACATTATGCACAGGCAGAACTTCAGAAAATGAAATGGTGGATGCAAAATCCTGTACGTCATTACCAAGTGTGATAAAAGATTTTTTCACCTCTGACACTTCATTGCAAGCCAGGTCATTTGTCCCTAGATGGACAAGAACATCCACGTCCCCTTCCTGCTTTGCTTGCTTAACAATATTAATAATACGTCTTCTATCTCTTCTAGCAGTAGCCCCAGGGAGACATCTCGCAAAACCATTTTCTTTAAGCTCCACACTTCTTATGATTGAATCACCCAGCAACAGCTGCTTCCTTTGAGACTTCACTTTATCTTTTTTGTTGCATACATTAGACATAGGAGTCGATGGTTTCTCACCCTCTGTGCTCTGTGAGTCCATATCCATGTTGTCCTTACATTCTGAGAGTGCTGCAAATGAATTATGGAGAACCACCGACTGTGGGACATGTCTTCTATCCACCACTCTAAGTCTTCCAGAACCTACATTAACCCATCTGCCATTTCTGGGGGTCCTCTGTGGCAGTGGCATTGCAGCAGTCCTAGCTGGAGTTTGTTTAACAGATAATTTAAATATTTCAGATTTCAAAAATGCAATTTCCTGCTGCAGTAAGGAGAACTGTCTACAGATCTGACAGCATCTGAATCTCCAAAGAGTGGAACATGAAATAAATGCACAACAATTCCTGCACCGAACCAAGTCTGCCATTTTAAAGAGGAGAAAAAAAAAATTGTAAATTAAAATCAAACAAATGTTACCTTTTTTTTTTTTTGTATTGTTTCCACCTTCCAGCCTATCTCCTGACTATCTCCTGCAATATCTCTTTACTGTACTTAATGTAGTACTTGAAGGTAGTACTTGCAGCTAATGAATTAGGCCAGCTAATGAGTCTGTCTCTATATATACACACACTGCTTCCCAAACTCCTCCCCCAGCAACAAATGTAACACCTTAGTGAGCTAGGCTCATTAGCAAACGCACAATAGCAAACAGCTGACCAAATTCCTTACCTCTTTTCAAGCAATGGTTAGAAAAAAACAACACAGATGAGCCAGATGCAGACTCTAAGCCAATCTCTTGCAGTATGTCTTCAATCTCTTCAGTCTCCTGCAATATCTCTTTACTGTACTTAATGTAGTACTTGAAGGTAGTACTTGCAGCTAATGAATTAAGCCAGCTAATGAGTCTGTCTCTATATATACACACACTGCTTCCCAAACTCCTCCCCCAGCAACAAATGTAACACCTTAGTGAGCTAGGCTCATTAGCAAACGCACAATAGCAAACAGCTGACCAAATTCCTTACCTCTTTTCAAGCAATGGTCAGAAAAAACAACACAGATGAGCCAGATGCAGACTCTAAGCCAATCTCTTGCAGTATGTCTTCAATCTCTTCAGTCTCCTGCAATATCTCTTTACTGTACTTAATGTAGTACTTGAAGGTAGTACTTGCAGCTAATGAATTAGGCCAGCTAATGAGTCTGTCTCTATATATACACACACTGCTTCCCAAACTCCTCCCCCAGCAACAAATGTAACACCTTAGTGAGCTAGGCTCATTAGCAAACGCACAATAGCAAACAGCTGACCAAATTCCTTACCTCTTTTCAAGCAATGGTCAGAAAAAAACAACACAGATGAGCCAGATGCAGACGCTATCTAGGGTGTTATAGCCCAGGCACGAGGACAGAGAGTCCCCACCATCAGGGGTCATCTCTGGGTTGAGTCTAATCATAGGGTAACGTTAGGGAAAGAATTCCCCACCCTATACCTAGATATGTACCTCTATCATCATTTAGCATCTATTGAAGTACATGACATACATTAGATGGGTTTTGACCATCACTTTAGTTATATTGGGACATTGCTTTTTAGAAGATAAAATAAAGTAGATTGTATTTTAAGGGTTATATTTTTTTGCTGGAAATTTGTCATCGCCTTAATACCATCAGTGAAGCATGAAGGTGGCAGCATCATGATGCTGTGGGGGTGTTTTTCAGTGGCTGGGGCAGGGAGACTGGGCAAGATTAAGGGAAAGCTGAATAAAGCAAAGAACACAGATATTCTTAATGAAAATCTTATCCAGAGTGCTCTGGACCTAGACTGAAGGTTCACTTTCCAACAATTCAAAAGATACAAACAAGAAGTGTTCACTCACTGACTGTGCTTGTTACTTCATCATGTGAGCAAATCTTGTGGCATCATACTCAAGATGACTGGAGACTAGAGTTGAGCGAACCAGAACTGTAAAGTTCGGGTTCGTACCAAACTTTAGGTTTTTCGGCACCCGGACCCGAACATTTACATAAAAGTTTGGGTTCGGTGTTCGGCGATTTATACAGCGCTTTTTCAAAGGCTGCAAAGCAGCCAATCAACAACCGTCATACTACTTGCCCCAAAAGGCCATCACAGCCATGCCTACTATTGGCATGGCTGTGATTGGCCAACTGCAGCATGTGACCCAGCCTCTATTTAAGCTGGAGTCACGTAGCGCCGCCCGTCACTCTGCTCGGATTAGTGTAGGGATAGGCTGCAGCTGCTGTGAGGGAGAGATCAGGGAGGAATCTTATCAACAACTGCTTCTTTACTCAGCGATCTACAGCAAATGTGTTTTGTGGGTGCAGTGCACAATTGTTTTAAGCCTGCCCTGAGCCAACTACTGCTGAAAACGAACTTTTTTTCCTTCAGTTAGTCAATATCAATACATAATCGGCAGCCATTTTATGCAACGATAGTGCACCAGCACAGGCTATCTGCATGTCTGCAAGTCCAGAAATACTGCTTTGAGACACTGGGTTAAAAAAAAAACTTTGTTTCATATAGTGCACATCTAGGATTATCGCTGCATAAGTGACTGTGAAATCTAGGCCACAAATACGGCTTTTTGCTTACTGGGGTTAAAAAACCCTCTGATATACTGCACATCTGGGATTAGAGGTGTATAAGTTACTGTGAAATTTAGGCCAGAAATACGTCTTTCTCATACTGGGGTAAAAAAAAAACATGTGTTTCATATAGTGCACATCTAGGATTATAGGTGCATAAGTGAGTGTCACATTTAGGCCAGAAATACAGCTTTGGCATACTGGGGCATACCGGGTGAAACAAACCCCTCTGTTTCATATACTGCACATCTAGGATTAGACGTGCATAAGTGACTGTGAAATTTAGGCCACAAATACAGCTTTTAGCTTACTGGGGTTAAAAAACCCTCTGATATACTGCACATCTGGGATTAGAGGTGCATAAGTTACTGTGAAATTTAGGCCACAAAGACAGCTTTTGCTTACTAATGACGGGAAACCTTGATTTATTTATTTTTATTATTATTATTTAGCACAAAGCCACAACATAGCAAACATGTGAAAAAAGTGAAAGGGTCTAAAGACTTTCCAAATGCACCCATCCAGAGAACGTCTCTTTCAGGGATGACCTTCTGTTGATTTCATCAACAGACACATTTGGTGCATCATGAAACGAAAAATCTGACAAAGACGACCCAGGACTTCTGAGCAGCTAGAATCCTATATCAGACAAGAATGGGACAAAATTCCTCTCCCAAAACTCCAGCAATTGGTCTCCTCACTTCCCAGATGTTTAAAGGCTGCTGTTAAGAGAGGATGCTACACAATGGTAGACATGGCCCTGCCCCAACTTATTTCAGATGTGTTGTTGTCATCCAGTTCTAAATTGGTTCATTTCTTGATGAAGTGGTAACATGTCTGACTTTCAATTTCTGATATGTGTTCTATTATTTATTGCAAACACTGATGGCCAGTTCGCATTGTCGCCCCGGGAACATATGCGGGCTGCCATCTTTTTTCACAAGTCCGGCGAGGCACAGGTAAGCCCTTACCTGTGCCTGTGCGCGAGCCGGTCTGAAAACAAGTGCGGTCAGCGGGAGCAGGCAGTTCCAAGAACAGCCACCGGGGGCATTCATCGGGCTTGTTCTCGGAACTGCCTGCTCCCACTTGTTTTCAGACCGGCTCGCGGCACAGGCACAGGTAAGGGCTTACCTGTGCCTCGCCGGACTTGTGAAAAAAGATGGCAGCCCGCATATGTTCCCGGGGCGACAATGCGAACTGGCCATCACTGATTGCAAATACAATATCAGTCTATGAGATCTGTATATAATTGCATTCTGGTGTTATGTACATTTTACACAGCAACGACAACGTCTCAACTTTTTGTGCCACTGGGGTTGTAATTATGTAATAACACTACCTTTAGATTCTGGGGTGTAGATGGGTTTGTCCGTCTGTATGAATATATATCCACTTTGAAAGTTCACAAGGACAACTTTCTCCAGAGAGCAAGCAGCAGACTTTACAGTGACGTACACAAACTGTTTCCTATTTGTGTATTTTTCTAATCTATTTGAGGGGATCTGAAAAAAAAAAAATATCATAATGGACACCAACAGAGGCTGAAAGGAGGGAAAGGGCTACAACACTTACTCAGATTTATTAACCAACATATAGAGGGTACAATGAGTGTTTCTTTTTCTAGAAATTCTGAAAATCAAGCCGATTGATTTCATTGAGAACTGTGTAATACTTCATTACTCCTGTGGTGGTGGTGCTGCAGTGGCGTTTAATACTTCCTATCCATCCATATGAGCTGTGATGGCTAACCTCTGACACTACAGCTGTGGTAAAACTTCAACTCCCAAGATGTCCATAGAACTGAATGAAGCATGCTGGGAGTTGTAGTTTCACCACAGCTGGAGTGCCGGAGGTTAGCCATCACTGATCCTGAGTGTTCATCAGCAATGGGTCTCATTAACCAAAGTAATAAAGACAGGTGCACTCTGCGGTCTTACTAAACCCTCAAACTGATTTTAAAATTGAGAGATTAGCCAACATGTCCTACGGTGTAGGACATGTCTGAGCCCGAGCACCACGCCAAGGTTTCTCAAGTAGGACATGTTGGCTAATCTCTCAATTTTAAAATCAGTTTGAGGGTTTAGTAAGACCGCAGAGTGTACCTGTCTTTGTTATTATTTTGTTATATTGCTATATTGATTATCACATCCATATAATTGCTATCTTGTGTAGGATGTCTATTGTGGTACTTGTTGTTTACTGCGGGCATCCTCCACTGTATGCATTTTTTGCTGGGGATCGTCATTAGCAACGGGCCACAAGTGCAGGATCTGCTCCCCTGTATATATATGCACGACTGCATGTGGGTTTGAGCACTTCCTGCTTGTTTAATACCACGCCATTCTTTTCAATTTGTATATATAGAGATGCCTGGAGGTGTATAAACTCCAATTCAAATATGCCTGCTTACCATCTACAGGCTACATTTAGGTGCACCTGTGAAGCCTGGGCTATATCAGCCAGTCTTGAGTGGGACTTGCAGACTCCTCCCTCCTCCCATTGCTAGCATGATTACATGCTGGAGGTAACTGGTGAGTTGTTTGTGAGTCGGCCTCATGCTCCTGTAATTTGCCCACTGGCTCCTGGTAATGCCCATATGGCACAGGTAGGTGAGTGTTAGGTCCCCGAGCTACTTGAGAAACCTTGGCGCGGTGCTCGGGCTCAGACATGTCCTACACCGTAGGACATGTTGGCTAATCTCTCAATTTTAAAATCAGTTTGAGGGTTTAGTAAGACCGCAGAGTGCACCTGTCTTTGTTATTATTTTGTTATATTGCTATATTGATTATCACATCCACATAATTGCTATCTTGTGTAGGATGTCTATTGTGGTACTTGTGGTTCGCTGCGGGCAACCTTCACTGTATGCATTTTTGCTGGAGATCGTCATTAGCAACGGGCCACAAGTGCAGGATTTGCTCCCCTATATATATGCACAACTGCATGTGGGTTTTGCCGATTTTCACGTAAAAAAAAAAAAATGTAGAAAATAACGAATATACGAATTTGCGAATATATGACGAATATTCTACAAAATATTCGCGAAATATCACGAATTCCAATAGGACTCCTGCCACTCATCACTAGTTAACAGTAATGACAGACTCACTCACTGCTGACTGAGGCTGGACATGCTGCTGACTGAGCCTTTAGGAATATTTGCTTTACTGCTTGCTGTGCATTTCTTTTCCTCATCCATATACATGTACATAATGTGGCAGCTCCACTCACTATGGGGTGCTGAGACAATGGATGGAGCGGACTGCAGCGATGAGCCTGCCCCATACACAGCAGGTGCTGTGACGATCTCACCATCGTATAAGTGTCTGTCCATATGTATGTGTCTCTCCCTGTGTGTGTGTCTCTCCCTGTGTGTGTGTCTCTCCCTGTGTGTGTCACCATCGCCATGCCCACAGTGTTTCTATGTCTTGACGCAGCTGCATCAGGACGTTCTGTGCGGGGCAAGAAGAAGGAAGAAGAGGCAGCGCCACCAGCATGGAGTCCGTGGGGGACGCACACTAAGGATGTAGGTAACACTACAGCATGATCTACTTTAGTGTTATCTGTGGTTTTACATAGGACTGCAGGCAATACTACCACATTATCAGCTCTAGTGTTAACTGTGGTTTTTACATAGGACTGCAGGTAACACTACCAAATTATTAGCACTAGTGTTATCTGAGGTTTTACATAGGACTGCAAATAACACTACTACATTTTCTGTACTCAGATAGCCATCACTGTGTTATCTGTGGTTTTCATTAGGACTGCAGGTGATATCTACTACATTATCTGTACTCAGAGAGTTATCACTATTTAAGGGGGCCCACTGATACTTTATCGCCAAAGGGCCCACATGAGATGGCCCTGCTTTTGGTGCAGGTAAAATTGAAGCTCAGTATGCTAGAACCTGGTCCTTCACCATAAACTCAAGAGGGTATTTTTGGTGATTATTTTGAATAGTCAATTATTTCTAGAGCTACCCACATTATTTCAATTGAGCCAGGATATGGAAGTCAAAGTCATAGACAGAAGATGAACTAGAAAATAATTGCAGCATCTGACCTTAAAGGGAACCTGTCACTTTAAAAACGTATATAAAACCGCCAACATGACCTTATAGTAGCCCCCAGTCTGTTATTAATCATGTGTTTGATCCAAAAATCTGATGTTCCATACATGACAAAAAAAATGTTTTAAGCGCCATGAGCGATATCTTGCCGGTCAGCCTGAAGTCAAGGGGGCAGCGGCCTCCTTTCTTCAAGTCAAGATAAGCACGCCCCCTAACCGTCCCCTCCTGTGTGTGATTGACATCCTGAAGTAATGCCTGGGATCGCGTTAGTCTGACGCATGCGCGGTGTGCTGATGAAACCCGGCTAACTGCAGGAGCCGGAGACGGGATCGTGCAGTAAAAAGGTGCGCACCGCGCATGCGCGAGACTAACGCAATCCCAAGCCTCACTGCAGGATGTCAATCACACACAGGAGGGGACGGTTAGGGGGCGTGCTTATCTTGACTTGAAGAAAGGAGGCCGCTGCCCCCTTGACTTCAGGCTGACCGGCAAGATATCGCTCATGGCGCTTAAAACATTTTTTTTGTCATGTATGGAACATCAGATTACCAGATCAAACACATGATTAATAACAGACTGGGGGCTACTATAAGGTAATGTTGGCGGTTTTATATGCATTTTCTCAGGTGACAGGTTCCCTTTAACATTAAGGTCTATTAAAAAAAAAATCTTACTTACCTCATCCATTTGATTGCAAAAATGTCCGCCGCCGCCATCTTGATTGAAGATCCAGCTCAAAATGGTGCTTGGCACGCGGTGAATCACAGCAGCCAGAGTTGTGACTCCATACGTCACCACAAACAAGATTTAGTGCGCGATCTTCAATCAAGATGGCAGCGGCGGCGATTCACGCTCAAACGGATGAGGTGAGTATGAATTTTTTTTACCTTATTTCAAGGAAAATTGATTCGCAACAACAAAGCACAAGGAAATTCGGCTTTGCGGCAAATTGAATTTTCCCTAAATATCAGATCGAAGTCCACTTCGGACAATTTGATTCCCTCAACACTAGTTATAATTACACAGTGAACGAAAAAGTAAGAGATGTGCCACCGAAAAATGACTGGACAACAAGAGAGATTGCAATCTTACCGTCAACTTAACATCTCCAATGTACCGGTTATTGCTATTTACAGAGACTTTGCTCAAAGCTAAAATAGACTTCTTCTGGGGAAAGTCTTGGACTATGATTTCAGCATCCAGCGCAGAACCGTGTCCATCTACTATAATGGTCTCTTCGGTGTCCACACGCAGCACGTTGGGTGTTATCAGGCTGCATCTGTAGAAGTAACACATGAAAAGAAAAGGTCAATATTTTAAATCTGATACCAAATGTGCCTCTTCCCCGCATATTTCGCGGCTGCTAAGCAGCCAATAAACGTGCAGGTAAGTACTGCCATCACTGTAATGCCAGTAGCCATGTTGGCTGCTGGCATTACAGTGATTGGCTGGCCGGAAAGCGTCATTGTGTGCTATATAGCACCCGATGACGCGGGTTCGGCTCATTGCGAGTCAGGAAGAGCTGCGCTTAGGAAGGGACAGATAGTGTAGGGAGATTGTGATCGCAATATATTCAATTTTAAAATGTTTAAAAGACCCAAAAGTCTTTTTAAGGACTATTGTGTGTGGTGGCAACAATTTAAGGCCTCTTTCACACTACCGTTTTTTTTTTTCCGTTTTGCAGGCCTTTTTTGCGTTCCGTATATGGTCCATATACGGAACTATTCATTTCAATGGTTCCGCAAAAAAAAACGGAATGTACTCCGTATGCATTCCGTTTCCGTATTTCCGTTTTTCTGTTGAAAGAGAACATGTCCTATTATTGCCCGCAAATCACGTTGCGTGGCTCCATTCAAGTCAATGGGTTCGCAAAAAAAAAACAGAACACATACGGAAATGCATCCGTAGTCTTCCGTATCCGTTCCGTTTTTGCGGAACCATCTATTGAAAATGTTATGCCCAGACAATTTTTTCTATGTAATTACTGTATATCCCATACGGGAAAAACGGAACGGAAAAACGGAGCCGAAACGGAAACACAACTGGAACAAAAAAACGGAACAGTGGATCCGTGAAAAACGGACCGCAAAATACTGAAATAGCCATACGGTAGTGTGAAATAGGCCTAATTGTGCAAAGTTGAACTCAATTTTTATTTTTTTTATACTTTTCGAAATATCTATTATTTTGCTATTTAGAAGGTGTCTGCAGTGACTTGTGACATCTGTGCAGCAATACCTTCTGTGTGTCAGGGCAGAGATAGGAAGAATATTAGTGAAAATAATAATTTTTCCCATAATCCACACAATTTTGCTGTCAACGGTGTAATCCATGAATTGTGTGATCTGCGTTTCAATACCTTGTGTGGTTATCACAATTGCGAGTGACTTCTTTTAGAAAAGTATTTATTATTAAAATATATATATATATAAAAAAAATAACAATGAAGATAATTGAAAATAAATATAAAAATAAAAATGATGATAAATAAAATAAAATTAAAAATATAATAAAAATTTAATAAATAAAATTTTTTATTCAAATTTATTGATTCCCCTGGTACTCAAATTTTATCATTCCCCCTGTATTTTGGGTCCCTGTTTTTTGTATCAAGGCCACCACTTTTAACATCATTTTTAACATCATTATTATTATCATTGTATCTATAATATTTATGATGATATTATTATTATTAAGATTATTAATATTTATATTTCCCTAATTGCGAAGAAAATTGTTATTACTATATGGATACCCAGTTTGATTAGATTAGATTATATCGGATCATTCTGACAATGTCCTTTACATTCATGTGATTATTATATTGTCTATCACCCTCGCTGATTAATTATATAAGTCTATTTGTTTTTTATTTTATTTTATTTATTAATGTTTTGCCCTTTTAGTACTACTATATCTCATACTACTATATTTTTTAGACTTGAAAAAGGAGTACCCTCACTCCGAAACGCGTTGTCACCAGGATAATAAATACCTTCTAAAAGACGTCACTCGCAATTGTGGTTTTGCGCCAAGAGGTATCATATTGTGTATGACCCCAGTACACAGCTTTTTACAGTACTCTACATCACTCCAGTACTCTACATCACTGGCAACTCCAAGGACTGAGAAGATACCGGCAGCACAACCCCCCCCCCCCCCCCCCCCGCCTTCGCGAGTGTTGTACTGACGCACGCACAACACCAGAAGGTGAGTATAACAATTGACACAGCATACTCTCTAAATCTGGTACCAATAACTTACTACCCTATGAGCGCCTGTTTCCCGTTTCTTTTGCCAAATTGTTGTGTGGTTGTCAGGCCTAGATATAGGGAAAAATTTAAATACAGAAAAAAAAATTCTCCCCATAATCTATCCACATTTTTGCTGTCAACGGTGTAATCCGTCAATTGTGTGATCTGGCCTGCTGCCAGTGCACCCGGAAAAAAATAATAATCCACTGTACCCAGCTTCATGTCCAACTTAGCTGGGTGGCGCAGGACAACACTGTTCAAGTTGGACCAGTGGTGAACAGTTGGTCGGTTAGATTGCTGAAGATAATGCTTCCAGTCGGTTAAGCACCAGCCTCTCTTTCACCAAGTCCAGTCTTTGTAGCCAAGAGTCTGGTCAACCGAATCCTCTCTCTGATCATCCTTCCTCACACCATGGGACAGGCTTGCCAAATGAGTGATCCCAAACTCGATATTCTGAGGAGCTCTTTCCAGCGCCACTATTACATTTGGCCCTACGCCCCAAGCAACGCTTTAAGAGGGACCTGAAATATTGTGTCCTGATTCCCAACCTCTTGAGCCTTCACAGTCTCAAGAAGATGACGGTGGTGAACGGCAATCATTCGTTCACAAGGTGGATGATGATGAGACACAGTTACCAATCACTGAGGTTGTAATTAGGTCAAGTCAGGAGGATGAGCAGAGTGAGGAAGTGGAAGAGGAGGTGGTTGACGATAAGGTCACTGACCCAACATGGAAGGTGAAAAGCCGAGCGAGGACAGCAGTACAGAGGGGGAGGGATCCGCAGCACCAATACAGGCTGAAGAGGCAATGGGGTTGCAAAAGGGAGAAGTCGGGCCCACACCAAACAGGCCCGCAACAGTTATTACCGAGGCACCCCCATGAGTAAATCTACCTTGGCAAGGGTAGGTGTTCCGAAGTATGCGCGTCTTTGAGGAAAGTTCAGAGGACAAAAGTGGTAGTTTGCAACCTGTGCCGTGCCAAAATGAGCCGGGGCGTGAACACTAGCAACCTCACCACCACCAGCAATGATCCACCACATGGCATCCAATCTTTGTAAGCAATCTGTGGAGCTGTATTACGGTCACCTGCAGATTAATGCAGCCATCAATTCAAGTTGGGTTTGTCGGTTCCACCTCAGCTCACCAGCAGGCCCTCACCTAAAATCTTCTACTGGTTCAGCTCACCTGCAGTCCGCAACTCAAATCTTTTTCAGGGTCAGCTCACTTGCAGGCCCTCGCATAGAATTTTTTAGAGGGTCAGCTCAGCTGCAGGCCATCGCATAAAATATTTTACAGGTCAGCTCAGCCGCAGGCACTAGCATATAATGTTTTACAGGGTTAGCTCACCAGCAGGCCCGAACCTAAGATCTTTTACAGGGTCAGCTCACCTCATGCCCACAAATCAAATCTTTTATAGGGTCAGCTCACCTGCAGGCCCACAAATCATGCTGCCTTGCTTTGAAGTAGTAGCCGTAGCCGTTTATCAGGCTCCCTCTCCGAAATCGAACATGATTCCCTGTTACCGGTGGTCAACATGTTAGTGTCACTGCCAGATCTCTGAGAAGTTCCTGATAGAGGTTCTTCAGTACCTCCTGCATGATGTTCTTTTGTTTTGCTTTCGCTTTGACATCTCTTCTCCCTCTCCCAGCTGTCATCTATTAGCAGTGATTGCCTCCCTATATATCTCCTCCCATACTGCTTCACTTTGCGGTTTATATTACTTCCTGGATTGGGTTAACTGCCTTAAGTTGCTACTGCTGATTCCTCAAGATAAGTCTATTTCTGTTTTCCTGTTGGCTTGATCCTAGGTGACCCTGACTCCCTCCGTATTGAGTGCAGGGAGCCGGTGGTCGTGTCCCCTCACTATTATAGGGTTTGCAGTTTGTCATTCAGTCTAAGGTACGAGGATATGCAACTTTCTATCATTGAGATTTTTGCATGGGCTGAGTAGTGAGGGAGAGCTCTAGGGCATTAATAGGGCTCACCCCTTTTGTTCCTTAGTTTGGGATCAAGTCAGTCAGATCTTTATTTGTTACTTATTGTTTCCTGCAACACCATCCGTGACAATATAAACCGCCAAAAAACGTCTTAAGCATGGATCCGGTTTTAGCCTTGATGGACCGCATGCAGGGTCTTTACCCGGAGGTCGCAGAGCTCCGTAAAACTGTATCTCAGTTTCAGGTGACCGGTTCTGCTTGCATTCATGGAGTTTGTTCTGAGCCTAAGATCTCGCTTCCAGATACCTCCTCTGGGGGTAGTGAGAATTTTGTTCGCTTTAGAGAGGCTTGCAAACTCCATTTTCGCCTACTTCCCCATTCCTCTGTAATGAGGAGCAGAGGGTGAGGATCATCATCTCACTGCTCAGGGATAACGCTAAGTTTTTGCCTTTTCGCTGCCGGTGGGGGCATGGCCCCTCCGATCAGTGGATGAATTTTTTGTAGCCCTGGGTCAGATATACACTGCTCAAAAAAATAAAGGGAACACTTAAACAACACAATGTAACTCCAAGTCAATCACACTTCTGTGAAATCAAACTGTACACTTAGGAAGCAACACTGAGTGACAATCAATTTCACATGCTGTTGTGCAAATGGGATAGACAACAGGTGGAAATTATAGGCAATTAGCAAGACACCCCCAATAAAGGAGTGGTTCTGCAGGTGGTGACCTGACCACTTCTCAGTTCCTGGCTGATGTTTTGGTCACTTTTGAATGCTGCCGGTGCTTTCACTCTAGTGGTAGCATGAGATGAAGTCTACAACCCACACAAGTGGCTCAGGTAGTGCAGCTTATCCAGGATGGCACATCAATGTGAGCTGTGGCAAGAAGGTTTGCTGTGTATGTCAGCGTAGTGTCCAGAGCATGGAGGCGCTACCAGGAGACAGGCCAGTACATCAGGAGACGTTGGAAGAGGCCGTAGAGGGCAACAACCCCAGCAGCAGGACCGCTACCTCCGCCTTTGTGCAAGGAGGAACAGGAGGAGCACTGCCAGAGCCCTGCAAAAATGACTCCAGCAGCCACAAATGTGCATGTGTCTGCTCAAACGGTCAGAAACAGACTCCTTGAGGGTGATATGAGGCCCGACGTCCACAGGTGGGGGTTGTGCTTACAGCCCAAACCGTGCAGGACGTTGGCATTTGCCAGAGAACACAAAGATTGCAAATTCGCCACTGGCGCCCTGTGCTCTTCACAGATGAAATCAGGTTCACACTGAGCACATGTGACAGACATGACAGAGTCTGGAGACGCCGTGGAGAACGTTCTGCTGCCTGCAACATCCTCCTGCATGACCGTTTGGCATTGGGTCGAGTATGGTGTGGGGTGGCATTTCTTTGGAGGGCCGCACAGCCTCCATGTGCTCGCAAGAGGTAGCCTGACTGCCATTAGGTACCGAGATGAGATCTCAGAACCCCTTGTGAGACCTATGCTGGTGCGGTTGGCCCTGGGTTCCTCCTAATGCAAGACAATGCTAGACCTCATGTGGCTGGAGTGTGTCAGTAGTTCCTGCAAGAACGAAGGCATTGATGCTATGGACTGGCCCGCCCGTTCCCCAGAGCCTGAATCCAATGAGCACATCTGGGATATCACGTCTCGCTCTATCCACCAACGTCACGTTGCACCACAGACTGTCCAGGAGTTGGCAGATGCTTTAGTCCAGGTCTGGGAGAAGATCCCTCATGAGACCGTCCGCCACCTCATCAGGAGCATGCACAGGCGTTGTAGGGAGGTCATACAGGCACGTGGAGGCCACACACACTACTGAGCCTCATTTTGACTTGTTTTTGAGGACATACATCAAAGTTGGATCAGCCTGTAGTGTGTTTTTTCCACTTTGATTTTGAGGGTGACTCCAAATCCAGACCTCCATGGGTTAAAAATTTGATTTCCATTTTTTATTTTTTGTGTGATTTTGTTGTCAGCACATTCCAACTATGTAAAGAACAAAGTATTTTCAGAAGAATATTTAATGAATTCAGATCTAGGATGTGTTATTTTTGTGTTCCCTTTATTTTTTTGAGCAGTGTATGATGATCCGGATCGTTGTTGTTCTGCGTCTTTTATGCCAGGGTAAACAATCCGCAGAATTATACTGTTCAGAATTCGGAGATGGGCAGCTGATTCTGGATGGAATGATGCTGCATTCCAAAGTCCATTTTGCCATGGTCTTTCAGAGAGATTGAAGGATGCATTTGCCTTTCATGAGAGACCTACCTCCTTGGAGGTCCGCCATGTCTGGGGCTGTTCGTATTGACAGGCATCTTAGAGAGAGAGAGAGATCACTCCTTCCTGTCATACTCACTCCAAGGACAGTGGGGCGGTCTCATTCAGTGCGCAGGGGCCCTCAGTCTCTCTCAATCCCCTCTGAGCAGGAGGCCCATGCAGCTGGGTTTGCTTGCCTCTAACAACAGAGGATTCAGCTCTCAGAGGAGGGTTGTTTCTGTTGTGGAGGTATAAATCATTTGGCAAATGTTTGTCCCTCTAGGAGATTCAGAGAGTTTTTTGAGAGTAATAAAGAAACAAAAAGAAAAAAGTCCTCTAAAAACATTCCATCTGTTACTATTGGCAAGGTTGATGCGGAAATTGAAGGTTTTCCGTTTGCTTGTAGTTCCCGTTTTGTCCTACCTGCAGGGTGGCGCTAGAGAGCAAGAACATTGTTTGTGAGATTTTTGTAGATAGTGGAGCAGCTGTCAATCTCATTGATAATCAATTTGCTATAAAACATGGTTTCCAGGTATGCACTTTGGGAAAGGGACATACCTGTTTGCTATTGATTCCGCTCCACTTTCTCAAAAATCATTAAAGGGCATAGTTCACAATATCCGTTTGACTGTGGGTGATGCTCAAGTGAGGATGTTGGTCATGTTTCGTCATAGGCGGGTTACCTACTCCTCTAGTGTTGGGGCTACCCTGGCTCACTAAACATAACCCCACCATTGATTGGCAAGCGAGGCAAATAAATGGTTGGAGTGACTTTTGCAGAGAGAATTGCCTCTCGACGTCTCTTTCAGAGGTTTCTACTAAGACTGTACCATCTTTTCTTTCTGAATTTTTGGATGTGTTTTCTGAGAGTGGTGTTCAGGAGCTGCCCCCTCACCGTGAGTACGATTGCCCTATTAATCTCATCCCAGGCACCAAGCTGCCTAAATCTCGTTTATACAATCTCTCCCAACCTGAAAGGGTCGCTATGCGTTCTTATATCTCTGAGAGCCTGAGAAAGGGACACATACGACCCTCGAAGTCACCTGTTGCCGCTGGTTTCTTTTTTGTTAAGAAAAAAGATGGTTCTTTAAGACCATATCTGGATTTCAGGGAGCTGAACAGTATCACAATCCGTGACCCTTATTTGCTTCCTCTGATCCCGGACCTGTTTAACCAGATTGCTGGGGCTAAAGTTTTTTCCAAGTTGGATTTAAGAGGGGCATACAATCTGGTCAGGGTCAGAGAAGGGGACGAATGGAAGACGGCCTTCAATACCCCTGAGGGCCATTTTGAGAATTTGGTTATGCCTTTTGGTTTGATGAATGCTCCAGCCGTCTTCCAACATTTTGTGAACAGCATTTTTTATCATTTAATGGGGAAATTTGTATTAGTGAATCTAGATGACATTTTGATTTTTTCTCCTGATTTCAAAACTCATAGGGACCACCTACGTCAGGTCTCATTCTGCGGGAGAATAAATTGTACGCTAAACTGGAGAAATGTGTGTTTGCGGTTCCGGAGATTAAATTTCTGGGTTTTCTTCTCTCCGCTTGTGGTTTTCGCATGGACCCCGAGAAGGTCCGCGCTGTGCTTGATTGGGAGCTTCCTGAGAATCAGAAGGCGCTGATGCGCTTTTTAGGTTTTGCCAATTATTACAGGAAGTTAATTTTGAATTATTCCTCTGTTGTTAAGCCACTGACTGATATGACTAGAAAGGGGGTAGATTTTTCCTCCTGGTCGGTAGAGGCGCGTAAGGCCTTTTCTAGTATCAAAGAGAGTTTTGCTTCTCTCCCATCTTGGTACAACCTGATATCTCTCTGCCCTTCATTGTTGAGGTGGACTCTTCTGAGGTGGGTGTGGGTGCGGTCTTGTCTCAGGGTCCCTCTCCTGCCAAATGGCAACCGTGTGCCTTGTTCTCAAAGAAACTCTCCACCGCAGAGAGAAATTACGATGTGGGAGATAGGTAGTTGTTGGCCATCAAGTTAGCTTTAGAGGAATGGCGCCATTGGCTAGAGGGAGCCAGACACCCGATTACCGTTTTTACCGACCATAAGAATCTGGCCTACTTGGAGTCAGCTAAGTGTCTGAACCCGAGACAGGCCAGATGGTCTTTGTTCGTTTCAAGGTTTAATTTTGTTGTCACGTTCTGCCCTGGGGTTAAGAATGTGAAGGCGGATGCCCTGTCACGTTGTTTTCCTGGAGAGCGGAACTTTGAAGACCCGGGTCCCATTTTGGCTGAAGGGGTGGTTGTGTCAGCTCTTTATCCTGAATTGGAGGCAGAGGTTCAGGCAGCCCAGGCAGAGGCTCCTGATCTTTGTCCCCCTGGGAGATTGTTTGTGCCTCTCGCTTTACGACACAAGGTTTTTAAGGAGCACCACGATACTGTTCTTGCTGGGCACCCGGGGGGTAGAGCCACAGTGGATCTCATTGCTCGGAGGTTCTGGTAGCCGGGTCTTCGTAAGTCTGTTGAGGGTTTTGTGGCAGCCTGCGAGACCTGCGCTCGTGTCAAGGTCCATCATTCACGGCCATCAGGTCCTCTTCTTCCATTACCCATTCCTTCCCGTCCTTGGACACATCTGTCCATGGATTTCATTGCGGACCTGCCTCGTTCCTCAGGGAAGACTGTGATTCTGGTGGTGGTGAACCGTTTTAGCAAAATGGCGCATTTTATTCCTTTTCCTGGGTTACCCAATTCTAAAACGTTGGCGCAGGCATTTATTGATCACATTGTCAAATTGCATGGTATTCCTTCAGACATAGTCTCTGATAGGGGCACGCAGTTTGTTTCCAGATTCTGGAAGGCTTTCTGTTCTCGCTTGGGGGTTCGGTTGTCATTCTCTTCTGCTTTCCACCCGCAGTCGAATGGCCAGACAGAGCGCGTCAATCAGAATCTGGAGACATATCTGCGCTGTTTTGTGGCGGAGAATCAGGAGGATTGGTGTTCTTTTCTCTCCCTTGCTGAGTTTGCTTTAAATAACCGTCGTCAGGAGTCCTCTGATAAGTCACCATTTTTTCGTGCATATGGGTTTCATCCGCAGTTTGGGACATTCTCTGGAGAGGGGGCTTCTGGTTTACCTGATGAGGAGAGATTCTCCTCGTCTTTGTCATCTATTTGACAAAAAGATTCAGGATAATCTAAAGAGCATGAGTGAGAGATATAAGCGTGTGGCGGATAAGAGACGTGTGCCTGGTCCGGACCTGAATGTCGGTGATCTGGTGTGGTTGTCTACTAAGTGGAAGTTGGGTCCTAAGTTTATCGGGCCTTACAAAATCTTGTCCGTCATCAATCCCGTTGCCTACCGTCTTGATCTTTCTCAGACTTGGAAGATCCATAATGTTTTTCACAAGTCCCTATTAAAACCTTATGTCCAACCCACTGTACCCTCCTCTTTGCCTCCTCCTCCGATTGTGGTTGATGGTAATCTTGAATTTCAGGTCTCTAGGATTGCGGATCTTGTTCGCGGTTCTTTTCAGTACCTCATTCATTGGGAGGGTTATGGTCCTGAGGAGAGGATGTGGGTTCCAGTGGCGGACATTAAGGCCACTCGTCTTCTCAGGGCATTCCATAGGTCCCATCCTGAGAAAGTGGGCTCTGAGTGTCCGGAGTCCACTCGTAGAGGGAGGGGTACTGTCACTGCCAGATCTCTGAGAAGTTCTGATAGAGGTTCTTCAGTACCTCCTGCATGATGTTCCTTTGTTTTGCTTTTGCTTTGACATCTCTTCACCCTTTCCCAGCTGTCATCTGTTAGCAGTGATTGCCTCCCTATATATCTCCTCCCATACTGCTTCTCTTTGCGGTTTATATTACTTCCTGGATTGGGTTTACTGCCTTAAGTTGCTACTGCTGGTTCCTCAAGATAAGTCTATTTCTGTTTTCCTGTTGGCTTGATCCTAGGTGACCCTGACTCCCTCCGTATTGAGTGCAGGGAGCCGGTGGTCATGTCCCCTCACTATTATAGGGTTTGCAGTTGTCATTCAGTCTAAGGTACGAGGACATGCAACTTTCTATCATTGAGATTTTTGCATGGGCTGAGTAGTGAGGGAGAGCTCTAGGGCATTAATAGGGCTCACCCCTTTTGTTCCTTAGTTTGGGATCAAGTCAGTCAGATCTTTATTTGTTACTTATTGTTTCCTGCAACACCATCCGTGACAGTTAGGCGCATAAAAGAACATCGAAAGTTGATAGGGAAGATATCCAAATGGATCGTGGACGTCAGGGGGACGTGCAATCAGGCAGAAGTTATCTAGAGTCAACAAAGCGGCAACAGGGCCTCTCCTGTATAATGTTTCCTCATCCAAAATACTGCAGTGACATTCCCTGTAATTTTTTATTACTCATTCCAATAACAGGGCATCTTAAGAGTCCTGTATTGTTATTTATCGTCACTACCTCCCCGAGTCGGGAGTGGGTAATTGCCGCACGCCTCCTGCCTTCCTGCAATTTTTATGCTTTAATAACTTGACCCACATTTCCACCCAATCAGATTTCAGCCATTAACCTCCCTTGGATGTGGTATCCCTTTCTCAAGCTTCCTCTCCGGCATCGAACCCTGATTCCCCATTACCCGTTATCACCATGGTAGGCGCAGAAGGTTAATAGGGCAAACATCCGAATGGATCGTTGCCGTCAAGGGGACGTGCAATCGCCCAGAGGTTATCTAGAGTCACATATATGGCAGCAGGCCCTCGCCCCTAAGGTTTTAGATGATCAGATCAGCACTCCAAATGTTTTTGAGGGTCACCAGCAGGCTATCAATCATAATTTTTCAAGGGTGTGTATGATGCCCTCCTTTATGTGTAACATAGGGTGTTCTTTGTAATTTTTGGCAGCCCTTTCACTTGCATAGTGCATAGGCTTTATGAGTGTAGGAGTCCCACTACCTGAACAATTGTACCACAATGTGAATGAGGCCCTCCTTCTTGTGATATAAGGGCTGTTTCGGAGCGCCTCTTGTTTGTAATTTTATTGCAGCACTTGCACTTTATATACAATGTAATATTTTCCTGTAAAATAGATTTTTTTGGGGGGTTTTGTGCGTATTTTTTTCAGTCTGTAAAAGTGGCGTACAACTCGGACAACATGGTTCCCAGCAGCGACCTGGGAGTCCAAGATGCATCCAGACATCGTCCCTATGGTGTTCCCAATCCATTTCAGTGGCGTTTCTGTCACTTTGTGACCTTTTCCAATGTACCAGGCACCCTCCCCTCTTCAAAGCAGGGGATGCCATTGACTTCCATTTTACTCGGGTGCTCGGCCGAGCACAGGAATATAGCAATGTGTTTGCGTCGAACACCTGAACACCCGAATACTTTGGTGCTTGATCATCACTAGTGAAGATCACATTCCTGGGACCCACCCCTATCTGCATAATTGTGCCCCCAAAGTAAAGAAGAGTAAAATGTAGTAGAGGGTAGATTGGACTATGGACAACATTTGTCTCTATTTCACTTTGAAGGGTTAGCTTGCTGTTGTGTGCACTTCTACTGTTTTATATTGTTGAATGGCATTTTATAAGCTTATGTAATGTATCCTGTTCAATTGCACTATTATTGTGCTATATTGTCACTGCACTGTGGAAAGAGTTAATACACAGCCAGGTAATACTGAGAGACTTTCTACCTACTGTATGCAAAGATTTGAAGGGAAAAAATGGACAAACTGACCTTCTGGTTTGCTCTGTTTATGTCTGAAGACATTTTTATGTCTGAACAAACTGCTTAGTCATTCCTGTAGACCTCCCCCCTCCCCCACCACACACACACACACACTAGAATGTTCTAATTTAGTTAGAAATTATATACAGTATAAAGAGGGCAGTCATAGCCCTTAGTCATCTACAGATACAGACCAATGTTCAGTAGAGGAGACTGTCTGCAAATAGGGAACAGTGCTTACTAGGACATGAAAAGCAGAAGAAGCTGAAACTGGGGTTCTTTGCCACAGACCTTGGATCACCAGTTTTTGACCAGGAAGTCAGATGAGTGAGCCACAGACCCTGGACCACTAATCCTTTGGCCTGAGTACCCACCTTCGGATAGAGAGGGGGACAGCTAGCTCAGCGTTTCCTCAGCACAAAATCTTCTTCTGCCAGGATGGATACTGGGGAAGAAAGCTCATTTCCTTGCCTGCATTATTCTACATTTAATTTCTCCAATAAAGAAGCACACTGGTTTACTTCAGACTGTGACTCTCTGGACTTATTTTCCATAGCGGTGCAGCCTTACCATTCCCTCTAGAGAGAAGCAACACGTGGTGACACCTCGATCGTGTAGGGGGGACACAGCATAGCATTGGGGCCACCCCATAGCCATCCACAGCAATTTGGAGTCATGAACAGTGTACTGTCCATTGCCAGGAGCGCAAGTCATTGTGGAAACAGCAAGTAGCAACTACAAGAACACCCAAGCCTGCAACTGAGGTGAACTAGACACATAGGAGTGTCTGCAACCATAAGTGTTTCCTCCACATGACCTCTGACGTCAAAAGGTGAGTCATTTTTTATAAAGTCTGCCCAGACCGTTATCTGTTTTTAGCTCCTTAACTAGTGATGGACGAACATTAGCCGGAACATTTCGCGTTCGCAATCAAATGTTCGTGAACTGCGCGTTTGCGGTGGGCTCTATTCACTTTAATGGCAGGCGAACATGAAAAACCATCAGGTCATATTTGCAGCCACCAAATACTTACTAGAAGTGCACAAATAGTCCCACAACATGGACAGTGACATACCAGAGGGGGATCAATGGCAAAAATTCCCACCAAAAATATGTATTTTAATCAGGGGCCATTTTTATGCGTCTTAAAGGGAAACTCTCAAAAATGTGCCCTGCTGGAGCCTAGAAAATTTTTATTTTAGGCCACGGGAGTACAGGCCCCAAAAATTATGCATTCACCTGACCGAAAAGAGCAAGTGATTATGTGGCTGGAGGTAGATTAGACGATCAGTGGATAACAACTTTTCTGTAGGCCAGTACAGGCCCCAAAAATTATGCATTCACCTGACAGAAAAGAACTAGTGATTATGTGTCTGGTACATTAGGCAGTCACTGGAGTAGAGGCCCCAGAAATTAGGCATTCACCTGACAGAAAAGGCCTTTTATGCCGCTGTATATACATAAGACAAGGACCATTCTTTGTTCTCGGTGGTAGGGGATATGTGTTAGCTGGCATGAAGAAATTCAATTACACGTGGTCATCACAGGTGTTTAATTCCTCCAAGAACCATGCCTCATTCATTTTTAGAAATGTGAGATAGTCCACACTGTCGTGAGCTAGGCGAGTGCGCTTATCGGTCACGATCCCCTTGCTGCGCTGAACGTCCTTTCGGACAGCACACTCGACGAGGGGCAAGCCAAGACTTCCATGGCAAATTGTGCCAGCTCTGGCCACAGTTCAAGCCTGCACACCCAGTAGTCAAAGGGTTCCTCGCTTCTCAGAGCGTCCACATCGGCCGTTAACCAGATGTAGTCGGACACCTGTCAGTCTAGGCGTTCCCTGAGGCTGGATCAGGAGGGCGGCTCTCGATGGGTTGGCTGCAAGAATGATCTCATATCTGACGTGAACAACACATCTTCAAACCGCCCTCTTTTTGCAGGCATGGTAGGATTGGTACCTGCACCTGTTTCACTGTGGGTTAAAATTCCTCTGCCAGTGCCCGCAACAGAATGCTGCATCTCTCACAGAAAGGCCGGGAAATGCTGTATTTTTACAGCCCTCTGTGATGCTGATAACATGGTAAAATATGCTTTAATACGGGGGTACCTCTTCAAACACTGGAGCATGAAGGCCCCCATTTGCACTAAATTGGAAGCGGTGGAGCGCCCTGGCTCCTGCTCATTTCCCAGGAGAATGTCGTCATCGGTCTCCTCCCGCCCGCCACGGACAACACCAGGGATCCCTGAAAAGTTTAAAGGCTGCTGTTCTTGCTCCTCCTCCTCCCCCCAGCCACTATCCTCCTCTGACTGCTCTTCAGACTCCTGCTGACTTGTCTCAGATGGAGTAGCCCCCCTTTGAATTCATTCAGCATAGCGACATCTTCATCTTCCAGCTCCTGCTGCTCGAGGGCTTGATCAATGACACGAAGCAATGAACACTCCAGAAAGAAGGCGTAAAGTACGATGTCACTGATGGCGCCCTGGCTGTGACTGACCAGTTTGGTGATCTCATCAAATGGCTGCAGAAGTCTGCATGCATCGCGCATGAGCAGCTACTGGCGCGGTAAAAAAAAAAAAAAAGCTCTCCAGAACCTGTCCTGCCAGAGATTTCGTACAGATAGTCGTTAACGGCACATTTCTGCTGGAGTAGCCTATCAAGCATATACAAAGTGGAGTTCCAGTTCGTCGGGCAGTCAGAAATCACAAGTCTGACGGGCAAGTAGTTTCGCCACTGAAAGTCAGCAAGGTGAGCCATGGCCGTGTAAGATCTTCTAAAATTGCCAGAGATTTTGCTGGCCTGCCGCAAGATGTCCTCAACCCCAGGGTATTTGGCAACGAATCGCTGCATGACTACGTTCAGGATGTGTGCCATGCATTGCACGTATGAAATTTTGCCCTGTTTCAGCGCACTCACCAGATTGGCACCGTTGTCGCACACCACTTTACCAACAATCAAATTGAGCGGGGTTAGCCACTGATCGGCCTGTGACCGCAGAGCTGAAAGGAGTGCAGGACTGGTGTGGCTCTTGGCTTCCAGGCACAACAGCCACAGCACAGCATGGCATTGTCTCACCTGGCATGTCGAAAATGGTTCTGGGAAGCTTGGGGGTGCAGCGGAAGAGGCGGTAGCAGTAGAAAAGGAGAAGTAAGCCGAGGAGGAGACAGAGGATGGATTAGGAGGTGGAGAAGAAGAGGCAGGCCTGCATGCTATCCGTGGCGGTAACACCAAATCCACACGGTGCCGTGGGTTACATACTTGATGGCCTTCAGAAGGTTGATCCAGTGGGCAGTAAAAGTTATGTACCTTCCCTGCCCATGTTTGCTAGACCACGTGTCTGTGGTCAGATGTATCTTGGCCCCGACACTGTGTGCCAGAGATATATAAATTTTCCGCTAAAAGTGGCCACATAGTTCAGGGATGCCCTTCTTGGAAAAACATTTCCTTCCGGGGACCTTCCATTGCAGTGTGCCAATGTCCACAAATTTTCTAAAGTCCTCCGAGTCCACCAGTTTATATGGCAGTAATTTGCGGTCTAGCAGTTCTGACAAGCTATAGGTCAGCCGTTTAGCAAGAGGATTATCCGGCTTCATAATTTTTTTACGCTCAAACATTTGTGCCGTGGAAGCCTGCCTTGTGCCAGATGAACACAACGATGGCATGGAGAAAGGGGGAGAGGAGTACAAATGGGAGGAGAGAGGAGAAGGAGAAGAGGCAGGACGTGGAGCACCAGGAGTGTGGCTTTGTGGGTTCTGATGGCGTTGTTTCCACTGGGCTCGGTGATGGGAGGCCAGGTGCCTTCTTAAGGTGGTCATCCCTAGATGAGTGTTGGGCTTACCGTGACTTATGGCTGCACATCGGTAAGGTTTCTGAGTGGCTATGGTGGTGGTGGTGTCTTTGGGGGTGCACACAGCAGAGAGTGAGTAGGGTGCAGATACAGAGGATGAGGAGAGTAGAGAAGCGGAAGGCTGAGTGAGCCACTCAACCAACTCTGGTGCGCCCTTTGAAGTAATCGCACTCGCCTTCTCCAACTACCCACTTAGCCTCCCGCATGGTGCACCTGCCCGACTCCTACCATCCTTGCGGAACGGCCTGCCTCTTCCTCTGCCTGTCATTTTCTAAATGACCCTCTGCCTAAGTCCATAGAGAAGAGCAGTATTTGTGGAAGAAGGTATATCGCAGCCCTAAATTAGTATTTGGTGGAAAATGGTATATAGCAATAGTACCCCTCAATCAATATTTTGTGGAAGAAGGTATATGGCACCCCTCAATCAGTATTTGGCGGAAACAGGCATATAGCACCCCTCAATCAGTATTTGGCGGAAACAAGTATATGGCACCCCTAAATCAGTATTTGGCGGAAACAGGTATATAGCACCCCTCAATCAGTATTTGGCGGAAACAGGTATTTAGCACCCCTCAATCAGTATTTGGCAGAAACAGGTATATGGCACCCCTCAATCAGTATTTTGTGGATGCAGGTGTATTGCACCCCTCAATCAGTTTTTGGTGGAAGAAGGTATGTAGCAATATCACCCCTCAATCAGTATTTAGTTGAAGAAAGTATATGGCACCCTTCAATCAGTTTTTGGCTGAAAAAGGTATATTGCACCCCTCAATCAATATTTGGCAGAAACAGGTATATGGCACCCCTCAATCAGTATTTTGTGGAAGCGGGTGTATCTGTCACATCTGTGACAGGTCTCAGAAGGTCTGAAAGATTATCTACGCATTAGTGATCTGAAAGCCTCTTTCGGTTTCACTTTGTCTATGTGTTGCTGGTATGTCCACACCTCCTGTTCAGGTGTGGATCATGTGACCTTTACCTCGCCCTATTTAGTCTGACTTTTCCCATCACTCCTTGCTTGGGATAGCTTAATTTGGTCTTGGAAGAGCTGGAGTGTGGTTCGTGTTGAAGTCCTGTTTATCCATCATCCTCTGAAGTTAAGTGTACCGCTTGTTGTATTTTGTATCCCCCCCCTGGTTGTTTACTAGGCCTCAGTGAGACGCTAGTTCCTTCACCAGGGAAGGAACGGTGGTCTCTGCCCTGTCATTATCTTTAGGGCATCTGAGGGTTACCAGGGTTTTCTAGGTTCCTGTGTATGGGTATCTCTACCATCGAGAGGTGCCCATACGGATAGGAGTTAGGGACAGGAGAAGGGTTTTATAGGTGGTGACCCTTTTCCTTCCCTAGCGGTGAGGCCTAGTGTCTTTCCCCTTCCTTCTTCTTGTCTTTTGGTGTTCTTCCCTACTACATCTGTGACACTATGCAACTCCTATCAAGCTAAAAAAGCTACCATGCAAAAAGTTATTTTATAAACTTGAAAAATTGTATTGGGTAATCCACATATATATTACATAATTATCATAAAATACATATAGCAGCAGACATGTAAAAAACTGAAGTATGACAAATATAATCAGCTCAAGACTTGAGGGCCTAGTACAATTATAGATAGCAATGCAAACATATATTAGACTCAGTATATAACCATACATTAATATCATGCAATTCACTGCTCATGGTAAAGACTGGTGACAAAACATCTGCAAGGTCTAATACTTCGTTACTAGCAATAATCATCAAGGTTACTGACCCAATCTGGAGCGTGCCGCCCAACGAACGTTTCGCTGTGCGCTTCCTCACGGGGCAATATATATTTGTCATACTTCAGTTTTTTCCATGTCTGCTGCTATATGTATTTTATGATAATTATGTAATATATATGTGGATTACCCAATAAAATTTTTCAAGTTTATAAAATAACTTTTTGCATGGTAGCTTTTTTTAGCTTTATAGGAGTTGCATGTATGATTCCATGAAAGATACTTATAGTATTTAACCTTTGGTGTTTTATCCGTGACATTATCCCAAGCCAATACCGCCATTTTTGTTCCGATCTGTGCGGCTATGGATACTATGTCTGCCCTGGTCGAACAGATGCAGAATCTGACTTTGGAGGTAGCAGACCTCCGCGCAACTGTCTTGCAGATTCAGAGTCCACAGGCTGCTGGTTACGGTGGTGGGTCCGACGGTGGCTCTCCCGGACAGGTTTTCCAGGGGTAGTGACAATTTCATCCGGTTCAGGGAGTCATGTAAATTATACTTTAAGCTGCGTCCATACTCTTCTGGGGATGAGTGTCAACGTGTGGGTATGATTATTTAATTGCTTAAAGCGGACACCCAATCTTGGGCTTTTTCTCTGCCGACCGGATCACCGTCCCTCTAGTCGGTAGAGGAATTCTTTTGAGCCTTGGGTCTCATCTATGATGACCCGGATCGGATCTCTCAGGCCGAGACCAAGTTACGGAGTTTGCGGCAGGGAGAACGTTCCGCGGAGACCTATTGCTCTGAATTTAGGAGATGGGCTACCGATACGGAGTGGAACGATCCTGCTCTCCGTAGCCAATTCTGTCAGGGTCTCTCTGAGAGACTGCAGTACGCGTTGGCTTTTCATGAAAATCCTGTGTCATTGGAGGCAGCTATGTCCCTTGCTGTATGTCTACAGTCGTGGCCAAAAGTTTTGAGAATTACATAAATATTGGAAATTGGAAAAGTTGCTGCTTAAGTTTTTATAATAGCAATTTGCATATACTCCAGAATGTTATGAAGAGTGATCAGATGAATTGCATAGTCCTTCTTTGCCATGAAAATCAACTTAATCCCCAAAAAACCTTTCCACTGCATTTCATTGCTGTCATTAAAGGACCTGCTGAGATAATTTCAGTAATCGTCTTGTTAACTCAGGTGAGAATGTTGACGAGCACAAGGCTGGAGATCATTATGTCAGGCTGATTGGGTTAAAATGGCAGACTTGACATGTTAAAAGGAGGGTGATGCTTGAAATCATTGTTCTTCCATTGTTAACCATGGTGACCTGCAAAGAAACGCGTGCATCCATCATTGCGTTGCATAAAAATGGCTTCACAGGCAAGGATATTGTGGCTACTAAGATTGCACCTCAATCAACAATTTATAGGATCATCAAGAACTTCAAGGAAAGAGGTTCAATTCTTGTTAAGAAGGCTTCAGGGCGTCCAAGAAAGTCCAGCAAGTGCCAGGATCGTCTCCTAAAGAGGATTCAGCTGCGGGATCGGAGTGCCACTAGTGCAGAGCTTGCTCAGGAATGGCAGCAGGCAGGTGTGAGCGCATCTGCACGCACAGTGAGGCGAAGACTTTTGGAAGATGGCCTGGTGTCAAGAAGGGCAGCAAAGAAGCCACTTCTCTCCAAAAAAAACATCAGGGACAGATTGATCTTCTGCAGAAAGTATGGTGAATGGACTGCTGAGGACTGGGGCAAAGTCATATTCTCCGATGAAGCCTCTTTCCGATTGTTTGGGGCATCTGGGAAAAGGCTTGTCCGGAGAAGAAAAGGTGAGCGCTACCATCAGTCCTGTGTCATGCCAACAGTAAAGCATCCTGAGACCATTCATGTGTGGTGTTGCTTCTCATCCAAGGGAGTGGGCTCACTCACAATTTTGCCCAAAAACACACCCATGAATAAAGAATGGTACCAAAACACCCTCCAACAGCAACTTCTTGCAACAATCCAACAACAGTTTGGTGAAGAACAATGCATTTTCCAGCACGATGGAGCACCGTGCCATAAGGCAAAAGTGATAACTAAGTGGCTCGGGGACCAAAACGTTGACATTTTGGGTCCATGGCCTGGAAACTCCCCAGATCTTAATCCCATTGAGAACTTGTGGTCAATCCTCAAGAGGCGGGTGGACAAACAAAAACCCACTAAGGCTACATTCACACGTCCGTGGTGTGTTGCGGACCCGCAAATTGCGGGTCCGCAACACACCAGCCCATCACCACCATAGAAATGCCTATTCTTGTCCGCAAGCTGCGGACAAGAATAGGACATGCTCTATCTTTTTGCGGAGCTGCGGACCCAAAATCGGGGCCGCGCTCCGCAATTGCGGCTGCAGACAGCACACTGTGTGCTGTCCGCATCCATTCCGTCCGCATACAGAATGAATGGGTCCGCACCCATTCCGCAAAATTGCGGAAAGGTTGCGGACCCATTTTGCGGACGTGTGAATGGAGCCTAATTCTGACAAACTCCAAGAAGTCATTATGAAAGAATGGATTGCTATCAGTCAGGAATTGGCCCAGAAGTTGATTGAGAGCATGCCCAGTCGAATTGCAGAGGTCCTGAAAAAGAAGGGCCAACACTGCAAATACTGACTCTTTGCATAAATGTCATGTAATTGTCGATAAAAGCCTTTGAAACGTATGAAGTGCGTGTAATTATATTTCACTACATCACAGAAACAACTGAAACAAAGATCTAAAAGCAGTTTAGCAGCAAACTTTGTGAAAACTAATATTTTTGTCATTCTCAAAACTTTTGGCCACGACTGTAGATAGATGCCTGAGGGAGAGATCTGGGGGTCCTTACCTTCAGAACGTACTGTCCAAGAAGGGTACTGCTTTCTTTGACACTTATGGTGGAGAGACACTGGTAGTTGCACCTTGTGATGAGCCTATGCAGTTAGGAGGAGCTACTCCTGGCAAAAGCTTGGGTCATGTGAAAGGAGTCTGCTTTTATTGTGGCAAGAAGGGACATTTTGTGAATATTTGTCCGTACTTGCAGCATCAAGGTGTAAACAAAAAGGAAAAAAACTTTTAATCCTCAAATTACTATTGGTAGTGTGGATGGGGAGCAAGAAAACCTACTTTTGTCTTTTACTGGTAGTACTAATTTTCTCCTGTCTGCCGAGGTGGCGCTAGAGTCCAAAACTGTGAAAATCGAAGCATTTAATCGACAGTGGGGCAGGAGTTAACTTGATTGATGGACAGTTTGTACGCATTCATGGATTGACTACTAATGCATTAGAGTAAAGTATTTCTGTCTTTGCAATTGACTCAGCACCTCTCACCCAAAAATGTGAATGACATTCATTTAAGAGTGGGTGATTTGCATCAGGAATCTATCTCCTGGTATGTATTGGAGGGTCTGCCTGCTCCGTTGGTGTTGGGCTTAGCATGGTTAAGCAAATATAACCCTAACATCGACTGGCAAGCGAGACAGATTCTCGATTGGAGTGATTTTTGCATGGACAACTGTCTTAATGCATAACTCTCTATGATGACGACTAAAACTGTACCCTCGTTCATTTCAGAATTTTCAGATGTTTTCTCCGAGTGTGGTAATCAGGAGTTGCCTCCGCACCGGGAGTATGACTGTCCCGTTAATCTTATTCCCGGAGCTAAATTGCCCAAATCTCGGTTGTATAATATTTTGGAACCCGAAAGAAAGGCCATGCGAGAGTATATTACCGAGAGTTTGGCAAATAGAAATATTAGACCATCCAAGTCCCCAGTGCCTGCTGGGTTTTTCTTTGTAAAGAAAAAAGATGGTACCCTGAGACCATGCCTGGACTTCCGTGAGCTCAATCGTATTACCGTCCGTGATCCTTACCCCCTTCCTTTGATTCCGGAATTGTTTAGTTAGATTGTCAGTGCCAAGGTGTTCTCTAAGGTGGATCTGAGGGGGGGCATATAATCTGGTAAGGATCAAGGAGGGGGATGAGTGGAAGACCGCATTTAATACCCCTGAGGTTAATTTTTTTTTAAACAATAATTTTTATTGAATTTTCAGAAAGGTTACAGTATGCATTATTGGTAGCACAGTACCAGCATATAATTTATGCAATGCTGAAATAGAGCAAATAAACAAACATATGAGATTACAATGAAGTTACAGTTTCATGTCTTCAATAACACTATTTGTTTTTTATGCATATTTACATAGAGTTTACGTAAAAGAACAATACTTAGATTTGGACCATGATGTTTGCATAACAATGAGAGGGTTTTCTCATATGTATATGTGGAGTTGAGTCTGTGCGTTATGTCAGACAATGAAGGAGTAGTGTCACTCTTCCAGTTTGAAGTAATTGCTAATTTTTGGGCTAAAAATAAGTGTGCTAAAATTCCTCTACTTCTGCAAGGGATGTCTCCCAAGTTGAGGTATAATAGGGCTAAAGAAGGGGATGGGGACATTGGGTACCGGCTAGTTCAGAGGCAACCTCAAATACTTCCTTCCAAAGTGCCTCAAGTTTGGGGCAGGGATCATAGTATCATGCAATAAAGTGCCCCTATTTAGCTAGTACTCTGGCAGAGGGGGCCGAATAGAATGCAGAAATGGCCTTAAAAACACTCTCCCTCAAACCCCATGTGTCTCAGGACAGAGAAAACAAATGACCAATTCACGCTGTCAAACGCCTTTCCGCGTCTAGCGTCACCAATACCAACTGGGGATTCTTGTCCTCTCCAAGGTATCTATTATGTTAATGATTCTCCTAGTGTTTTCATTAATCTGTCGGCCTTTATAAAACCTGTTTGGTCAAGGGATATAAGATGTGGAATCAGTGTCGCCAGTCGGTTAGCGAGGATTTTGGCATATATTTTTAAATCTGAATTCAGCAGGGAAATTGGCCTAAAGTTTTGAGGGGCTTTGCCTGGTTTGGGTATAGTAACAATGGGCTGGCTTCTAGCATTTCTTTTGGGAGTTTTCCTTCCTTTTTATAGCTTGTTGGAATGTATGGGTTAAGTGAGGAGTCAAAAAGTTTTCGTATGACTTATAATATACATTTGATATCCGTCTGGACCTGGAGCCTTGTGTAAGGGTAAGGATCGGATGGTTGCTAGGACTTCTTTTTGGTCTAGCGGTAAGTTTAGAGATTCGATTTGGGATTCGCTCAATTTAGGGAGATGAAGGGGACTCTAAATTTTCATCAATCGGTGTCTGGTGTGGTTGGATGGAGGGATTTGTCTCCCTCTAGATTATATAGTGATGCATAATAAGCTTTAAATTCATTAGCGATTTTATCTGGGTCATATAATTAAGCTCCAGAGGATTGTTTTTTGATGAAGGGAATTTTCAAATTTGTTGCTTTCTTTTTAATTTTATGTGCAAGTAACTTGCCTGCTTTGTTGTCTTGCGAGTAAAATGTCGCCTTGGTCTTCCTAAGATTTTGTTTATATTTGTATAATAAGAGTTCTTTAAGTTGAAGTCTACAGGGTTTTCAGTTGTGAGGTGCGTGTAGGAGAGTGATTTCTTTTATTCAGAGTTTCTAGGGGTTGATTTTGGACATATTTCCAAGAGCTTTCTCTCCCTTTCTTTTTTTGCTTTGCTCCCAATTTTCATGATAATTCCCCTTATGTAGGCTTTGTGAGCATTCCACAGAGTAAAAGGGTTAGAAACTGAACCTTCATTGAATTGAAAGTATTCCCAAATAGCGACAGCGATTTCTTCTTTGTAGGTGGTATGCTCTAAAACAGGGATGCTCAACCTGCGGCCCTCCAGCTGTTGTAAAACTACAACTCCCAGCATGCCCGAACAGCCTACAGCTATCAGCCTACAGCAGGGCATTGTGGGAGTTGTAGTTTTACAACAGCTGGAGGGCCGCAGGTTGAGCATGCCTGCTCTAAAAGAAAGGGGTTTTAGGCGCAAGAGGTACTGTGTCCAGGAGGGCACATGTCTTGTAGGGTAAGTGTGATGGCTGCATGGTCTGACCATGTAATCACTTCTACCGTGGACGCTGTTGCTGCATGGATTAGCGATCTATTTAGAAGGAATAAGTCTATTCTTGAATAAGAATTATGTGCTGTTGAGAAGAAAGAGTAGTCCCTTTCACTATCGTGAAGAATCCTCCAAATATCATAAAGGTCGTTTGAGAAAAATTCTCTCATCCAGGATGTCTTGTTTGCGGAGGAGGTGGAATCTAAGGAAGGATCCACCACTCCGTTAAAATCTCCAAACCATAATGTTTGTCCTTGCCTGACTTTTTCCACCTTCCTGGAGAGTCTGTTGAGGAATGTTTGTTGGTGTCTGTTTGGGGCATACACTGCCACTAAGGTATACGTGACATTGTTCAAAGATCCCACTACAATAATGTATCTGCCATTTGTGTCCGAAATCATTTTGGAGAGGTGGAATGCTACTGTATCCCTAATTTCCAGGATAACCCCTCGTTGCTTTTTATGAAAGTGAGATTAGTAAATGACTGGAAAGGAGCGGTGGTGAATCCGGCTAGCGTCCGCAGACTTAGCCCCTTAAGGACTCAGCCCTATTTCACCTTAAGGACCAGGCCATTTGTTGCAAATCTGACCAGTGTCATTTTAAGTGCTGATAACTTTAAAATGCTTTGACTTATGCAGGCCATTCTGAGATTGTTTTTTCGTCACATATTGTACTTCATGACACTGGTAAAATGAAGTCAAAAAAATTCATTTTAATTTATAAAAAATACCAAATTTACCAAACATTTTTGAAAAATTGCAAATTTCCAAGTTTCAATTTCTCTACTTCTATAATACATAGTAATACCTCCAAAAATAGTTATTACTTTACATTCCCCATATGTCTACTTCATGTTTGGATCATTTTGGGAATGATATTTTATTTTTTGGGATGTTACAAGGCTTTGAAGTTTAGAAGCAAATCTTGAAATTTTTCTGAAATTTTCAAAAACCCAATTTTTAGGGACCAGTTCAGGTCTGAAGTCATTTTGCGAGGCTTACATAATAGAAACCACCCAAAAATGACCCCATTCTATAAACTACACCCCTCAAGGTATTCAAAACTGATTTTACAAACTTTGTTAAACCTTTAGGTGTTCCACAAGAATTAATGGAAAATAGAAATACAATTTCAAAATGTCACTTTTTGGGCAGATTTTTCATTTTAATAATTTTTTTTCCAGTTACAAAGCAAGGGTTAACAGCCAAAAGAAACTCAATATTTATGGCCCTGATTCTGTAGTTTACAGAAACACCCCATATGTTGTTGTAAACCGCTGTACGGGCACACGGCAGGGTGCAGAAGGAAAGGAATGCCATACAGTTTTTGGAAGGCAGGTTTTGCTGGACTGTTTTTTTTGACACCATGTCCCATTTGAAGCCCCCTGATGCACCCCTAGAGTAGAAACTCCAAAAAAGTGAGCCCATCTAAAAAACTTCACCCCTCAAGGTATTCAAAACAGATTTTACAAACATCATTAACCCTTTAGGTGTTCCACAAGAGTTATTGGCAAATGGAGATAAAGTTTCAGAATTTCAATTTTTTTTGCAAATTTTCCATTTTAATCAATTTTCCCCAGTAACAAAGCAAGGGTTAACAGCTAAACCAAACTCAATATTTATGGCCCTGATTATTTATGGCCCTGAGGGGGCAATTGGAAGAAATTGCAGGCTCAGAAAGAGGCAAGATGGATTTATGAACTGGACTGTGTGGCCCCTGGGGGTTTAAATGAAGAGATATATTTTTCACCATACTTATAATTTGTTTTTCTTTTTTTCTTTTCTTCTTGTCCGATGATGGTGTCACAGCCTATGGTGTGCGCTGTGACACTGTTGTTACACTTGCAGTTGCCTGCGGCAACGTGTTGCTGTGTGTGCATGCGGTGGCAGAGTCTCGGCCTTCTGGGTGATTGCTGTGACATGGTTGCCACGCATGTTGTTGCCTGCGGCAATGTGTAGCTTTCCATGCTTGTGTGTGCACTTCCCCTTTAAGTGGCTTCCTCCCCTTGTCTGGTGTTGGAAGGGTTAACTCCCTTCCTAGTGTTTTGTGAACACTGGGTTTATGTGTGTGTGGGTGTGGCTGCTTAGGCTTTTTAGCCTCTGCTGGATGCCTGAAGCTGGGGGTACTCCAGCCATGGTGTATGATGGAGCTATCTTCCTGGCATATTCCATCTGTCCAGTGAGGGCCACCCTTGTGGTCATAGAAGATGTTTTTATGGTGTCCTATGTTTATTGCAGCTATGGGTGTCCTGGGTCCCTGTGTGGTTTGTGGTGTGTGCTGTGTCCTTAATGTTTGTGTGGACACCAGCACTTGTGCACGGGTTCCAGTCAGTGTGTCTGTGGCAGGTAAGTGTTACTGGTCTCGCTTACCTGCCATCTCTATAGCTGTATGTGTTCCCCTCTCCTTGCAGCCTGGCCTCAGATAGAGACTCCTGTTCCTCCATTACTGGGATGAACAGGTTGTCTCTCCCCTGCTCCTAAGTGAGGGATTACCAGGGCGACTTAGGGTTTCTAGGAATCCTGAGTATGAGTCGTCCTACCATCGGGGTCCGCTCATACAGTGAGGAGTCAGGGAGAGGATTAGGGATGCAGTAGGAGGTGACCTGCTCCCTGATCCCGGCGTCCTGGCCTAGCAGCTACCCGTTTCCCCGTTTGACACCGCACGGTGGGGGGTTTCCCCCACTCCCCGCCGTGACATTATGACCACAAGGGTGGCCCTCACTAGACAGATGGCATATGAAGACCAGGAGGATAGCTCCAGCATACACCATGGCTGGAGTACCCCCCAGCTTCAGGCATCCAGCAGAGGCTAAATAGCCCAAGCAGCCACACACACACATAAACCCAGTGTTAACAAAACACTAGGAAGGGAGTTAACCCTTCCAACACCAGAAAAGGGGAGGAAGCCACTTAAAGGGGAAGTGCACACACAAGCATAGAAAACAACACGTTGCCGCAGGCAACAACATGCGTGGCAACCATGTCACAGTAATCACCCAGAAGGCTGAGACACTACCACCTCATGCACACACAGCAACACGTTGCCGCGGGCAACCGCAAGTGTAGCAACAGTGTCACAGCGCACACCATAGGCCGTGACAGATGGTCTATTACTTTTTAATTATACCTCAATATTTTAACTATTTTTATTTTTATTATTCACATTTCTTTTAGACTACTTACACCTATATTACTAACAAATTCGGCATACACATATGGGGCGTGGTATTGACCAATCTATGAGAGAGAATTAGACTTAAAACTGGGACCACCCGACTTACCTGGACAAGAACATTTTATACTTTATATCTTTGCTTCATGGAGATATACAATGTGTAGAATGTAATGTTGGATAAGATTATATTAGAATAAAAAAAATAATTATACACTTGAGGCAATACCTCAACACTTGATATCTCAAAGCCTGCAAAGCAGCCAATCAACAAGCATCATACTACATGCCCCAAGAGGCCATCACAGCCATGCCTACTATTGGCATGGCTGTGATTGGCCAAGTGCAGCATGTGACCCAGCCTCTATTTAAGCTGGAGTCACGTAGCGTCGCACGTCACCCTGCTCTGATTAGTGTAGGAAGAGGCTGCAGCTGCTGTGAGGGTGAGATTAGGCAGGGATTAACTCAGCAAAAACACTTAATGAAGTGATCGATCTACAGCTGTGAATCATTCAACTTCTGCTAGTTAGTTGCTCACTGTTTTTAGGCTGCCCAGAGCGTTTTTCAGTCACTTTTTTCTGGGGTAATCGGCGGCCATTTTGTGTCTTGTGGTGTGCCAGCACAAGCTGCCACCAAGGCCATTAATCCATCAATAGTAGGTTGTTGTTTTTTTGCTATATCCTACATCAGGGGATTTGCTATGCTTATTGTCACCCCTAGAAACTCATGATAGAATTTTCTATATTTTATTGAGGGGTGAAATTCACTTGCAAAAATAGCAATCCCCTAAATCTGGTATTCCAGCTGTGGCTAGCCAAGTGTAATACTGTCTGCTGTCTGGCAAAGGATATATTTTTTTTCTGGGGTGAAATTCAATTGCCAAAATAGCAATAACCTAAATCTGTGGTTTCTGCTGTGTCTGGACAAGTTTCATAGTGTCCGTAAAAGAATAGCTTTTGTTCTGGGTTGAAATTCAATTGCCAACATAGCAATACCGTAAATCTGGTGTCCCAGCTGTGACTGGACAAGTTTCATAGTGTCCGTCAAAGGGTATATTATTTTCTGGGGTAAAAATCAATTGCCAAAATAGCGATACCCTAAATCAGTGGTTTCAGCTGTGGCTAGACAAGTTTCATAGTGTCCGTCAAAGGATAGCTTTTGTTCTGGGTTGAAATTTAATTGCTAAAATAGCAATACCCTAAATCTGGTGTTCCAGCTGTAACTGGACAAGTAGTTTAACAGTATCCGTCAAAGGATATATATTTTTTCTGGGTTGAAATTCAATAGCCAAAATAGCAATACCCTAAATCATTGGTTTCAGCTGTAGCTAGACAAGTTTCATAGTGTCCGTCAAAGGATATTTTTTTTTCTGGGTTGAAATTCAATTGCCAAAATAGCAATACACTAAATCAGTGGTTTCAGCTGTGGCAGGACAAGTTTCAAAGTGTCCGTCAAAGGATATTTTTTTTTCTGGGTTGAAATTCAATTGCCAAAATAGCAATACCCTAAATCAATGGTTTCAGCTGTAGCTAGACAAGATTCATAGTGTCCGTAAAAAAATTGCTTTTGTTCTGGGGTGAAATTCAATTACCAAAATAGCAATACCGTAAATCAGTGGTTTCAGCTGTTGCTGGACAAGTTTTATAGTGTCCGTAAAAGAATAGCTTTTGTTCTGGGTTGAAATTCAATTGCCAAAATAGCAATACCCTAAATCAGTGGTTTCAGCTCTGGCTAGACAAGTTTTATAGTGTCAGTTAAAGAATAGCTTTTGTTCTGGGTTGAAATTCAATTGTCAAAATAGCAATACCGTAAATCTGGTGTCCCAGCTGTGACTGGACAAGTTTCATAGTGTCCGTCAAAGGATATATTATTTTCTGTTTTGAAATTCAATTGCCAAAATAGAAATACCCTAAATCAGTGGTTTCAGCTATGGCAGGACAAGTTTTATAGTGTCCGTCAAAGGATATATTTTTTTCTGTTTTGAAATTCAATTGCCAAAATAGCAATACCCTAAATCAGTGGTTTCAGCTTTGGCTGGACAAGTTTTATAGTGTCCGTAAAAGAATAGCTTTTGTTCTGGGTTGAAATTCAATTGCCAAAATAGCAATACCCTAAATCAGTGGTTTCTGCTGTGGCTGAACAAGTTTCATAGTGTCCGTAAAAGAATAGCTTTTGTTCTGGGTTGAAATTCAATTGCCAAAATAGCAATACCCTAAATCAGTGGTTTCAGCTGTGGCAGGACAAGTTTCATAGTGTCTGTCAAAGGATAGTTTTTGTTCTGGGGTGAAATTCAATTGCCAAAATAGCAATACCCTAAATCAGTGGTTTCTGCTGTGGCTGAACAAGTTTCATAGTGTCCGTAAAAGAATAGTTTTTGTTATGGGTTTAAATTCAATTGCCAAAATAGCAATACCGTAAATCTGGTGTCCCAGCTGTGATTGGACAAGTTTCATAGTGTCCGTCAAAGGGTATATTATTTTCTGGGGTAAAAATCAATTGCCAAAATAGCAATACCCTAAATCAGTGGTTTCAGCTATGGCTGGACAAGTTTCATAATGTCCGTCAAAGGATAGCTTTTGTTCTGGGTTGAAATTCAATTGTCAAAATAGCAATACCCTAAATCAGTGGTTTCAGCTGTGGTTAGACAAGTTTTATAGTGTCCGTAAAAGAATAGCTTTTGTTCTGGGTTGAAATTCAATTGCTAAAATAGCAATACCGTAAATCTGGTGTCCCAGCTATGACAGGACAAGTTTCATAGTGTCTGTCAAAGGATGTATTATTTTCTCGGGTGAAATTCAATTGCCAAAATAGCAATACCCTAAATCAGTGGTTTCAGCTGTGGCAGGACAAGTTTCATAGTGTCCGTCAAAGATTATATTTGTTTTTCTGGGTTGAAATTCAATTGCCAAAATAGCAATACCCTAAACCAGTGGTTTCTGCTGTGGCTAGACAAGTTTCATAGTGTCCGTAAAATAATAGCTTTTGTTCTGGGTTGAAATTCAATTGCCAAAATAGCAATACCCTAAATCAGTGGTTTCAGCTCTGGCTAGACAAGTTTTATAGTGTCAGTTAAAGAATAGCTTTTGTTCTGGGTTGAAATTCAATTGTCAAAATAGCAATACCCTAAATCAGTGGTTTCAGCTTTGGCTGGACAAGTTTTATAGTGTCCGTAAAAGAATAGCTTTTGTTCTGGGTTGAAATTCAATTGCCAAAATAGGAAAACCCTAAATCAGTGGTTTCAGCTGTGGCTGGACAAGTTTTATAGTGTCCGTAAAATAATAGCTTTTGTTCTGGGTTGAAATTCAATTGCCAAAATAGCAATACCCTAAATCAGTGGTTTCAGCTGTGGCAGGACACGTTTCATAGTGTCTGTCAAAGGATATATTTTTTTCTGGGTTGAAATTCAATTGCCAAAATAGCAATACCCTAAATCAGTGGTTTCTGCTGTGGCTGAACAAGTTTCATAGTGTCCGTAAAAGAATAGCTTTTGTTCTGGGTTGAAATTCAATTGCCAAAATAGCAATACCCTAAATCAGTGGTTTCAGCTGTGGCAGGACAAGTTTCATAGTGTCTGTCAAAGGATAGTTTTTGTTCTGGGGTGAAATTCAATTGCCAAAATAGCAATACCCTAAATCAGTGGTTTCTGCTGTGGCTGAACAAGTTTCATAGTGTCCGTAAAAGAATAGTTTTTGTTATGGGTTTAAATTCAATTGCCAAAATAGCAATACCGTAAATCTGGTGTCCCAGCTGTGATTGGACAAGTTTCATAGTGTCTGTCAAAGGGTATATTATTTTCTGGGGTAAAAATCAATTGCCAAAATAGCAATACCCTAAATCAGTGGTTTCAGCTGTGGCTGGACAAGTTTCATAGTGTCCGTCAAAGGATAGCTTTTGTTCTGGGTTGAAATTCAATTGTCAAAATAGCAATACCTTAAATCAGTGGTTTCAGCTGTGGTCAGACAAGTTTTATAGTGTCCGTCAAAGGATAGCTTTTGTTCTGGGTTGAAATTTAATTGCCAAAATAGCAATACCCTAAATCTGGTGTTCCAGCTATGACAGGACAAGTAGTTTAATAGTATCCGTCAAAGGATATATTTTTTTCTGGGTTGAAACTCAATAGCCAAAATAGCAATACCCTAAATCAGTGGTTTCAGCTATAGCATGATAAGTTTTATGGTGTCCGTCAAAGGATATATATTTTTCTGGGTTTAAATTCAATTGCCAAAATAGCAATACCGTAAATCTGGTGTCCCAGCTGTGATTGGACAAGTTTCCTAGTGTCTGTCAAAGGGTATATTATTTTCTGGGGTAAAAATTAATTGCCAAAATAGCAATACCCTAAATCAGTGGTTTCAGCTGTGGCTAGACAAGTTTCATAATGTCCGTCAAAGGATAGCTTTTGTTCTGGGTTGAAATTCAATTGTCAAAATAGCAATACCCTAAATCTGGTGTTCCAGTTGTGACTGGACAAGTAGTTTAATAGTATCCGTCAAAGGATATATTTTTTTATGGGTTGAAACTCAATAGGCAAAATAGCAATACCCTAAATCAGTGGTTTCAGCTATAGCATGATAAGTTTTATAGTGTCCGTCAAAGGATATATATTTTTCTGGGTTGAAATTCAATTGCCAAAATAGCAATACCGCAAATCTGGTGTCCCAGCTATGACTGGACATTTTTCATAGTGTCCGTCAAAGGATATATTATTTTCTTAGGTGAAATTCAATTGCCAAAATAGCAATACCCTAAATCAGTGGATTAAGCTGTGGCAGGACAAGTTTCATAGTGTCCGTCAAAGGATATATTTTTTTCTGGGTTGAAATTCAATTGCCAAAATAGCAATACCCTAAATCAGTGGTTTCAGCTATGGCTAGACAAGTTTCATAGTGTCCGTAAAAGAATAGCTTTTGTTCTGGGTTGAAATTCAATTGCCAAAATAGCAAAACCCTAAATCAGTGGTTTCAGCTGTGGCTGGACAAGTTTTATAGTGCTTGTAAAAGAATAGCTTTTGCTATGGGTTGAAATTCAATTGCCAAAATAGCAATACCGTAAATCTGGTGTCCCAGCTGTGATTGAACAAGTTTCATAGTGTCCGTCAAAGGGTATATTATTTTCTGGGGTAAAAATCAATTGCCAAAATAGCAATACCCTAAATCAGTGGTTTCAGCTATGGCTAGACAAGTTTCATAGTGTCTGTAAAAGAATAGCTTTTGTTCTGGGTTGAAATTCAATTGCCAAAATAGCAAAACCCTAAATCAGTGGTTTCAGCTGTGGCTGGACAAGTTTTATAGTGCTTGTAAAAGAATAGCTTTTGCTATGGGTTGAAATTCAATTGCCAAAATAGCAATACCGTAAATCTGGTGTCCCAGCTGTGATTGAACAAGTTTCATAGTGTCCGTCAAAGGGTATATTATTTTCTGGGGTAAAAATCAATTGCCAAAATAGTAATATCCTAAATCAGTGGTTTCAGCTATGGCAGGACAAGTTTCATAGTGTCTGTCAAAGGATATTTTTTTTTTCAGGGTTGAAATTCAATTGCCAAAATAGCAATACCGTAAATCTGGTGTTCTAGCTGTGGCTGGACAAGTTTCATAGTGTCCTTAAAAGAATAGCTTTTGTTCTGGGTTGAAATTCAATTGCCAAAATAGCAAAACCATAAATCTGGTGTCCCAGCTGTGATTGGACAAGTTTCATAGTGTCCATCAAAGGGTATATTATTTTCTGGGGTAAAAATCAATTGCCAAAATAGCAATACCCTAAATCAGTGGTTTCAGCTGTGGCAGGACAAGTTTTATAGTGTCCGTCAAAGGATATATATTTTTCTGGTTTGAAATTCAATACTCAAAATAGCAATACCCTAAATCAATGGTTTCAGCTGTGGCAGGACAAGTTTCATAGTGTCCGTCAAAGGATATATATTTTTCTGGGTTGAAATTCAATTGTTAAAATAGCAATACCCTAAATCAGTGGTTTCAGCTGTGGCAGGACAAGTTTTATAGTGTCCGTCAAAGGATATATTTTTTTCTGGGTTGAAATTCAATAGCCAAAATAGCAATACCCTAAATTAGTGGTTTCAGTTGTGGCAGGACAAGTTTCATAGTGTCCGTCAAAGGATATTTTTTTTTCTGGGTTGAAATTCAATTGCCAAAATAGCAATACACTAAATCAGTGGTTTCAGCTGTGGCAGGACAAGTTTCAAAGTGTCCGTCAAAGGATATTTTTTTTTCTGGGTTGAAATTCAATTGCCAAAATAGCAATACCCTAAATCAATGGTTTCAGCTGTAGCTAGACAAGATTCATAGTGTCCGTAAAAAAATTGCTTTTGTTCTGGGGTGAAATTCAATTACCAAAATAGCAATACCGTAAATCAGTGGTTTCAGCTGTTGCTGGACAAGTTTTATAGTGTCCGTAAAAGAATAGCTTTTGTTCTGGGTTGAAATTCAATTGCCAAAATAGCAATACCCTAAATCAGTGGTTTCAGCTCTGGCTAGACAAGTTTTATAGTGTCAGTTAAAGAATAGCTTTTGTTCTGGGTTGAAATTCAATTGTCAAAATAGCAATACCGTAAATCTGGTGTCCCAGCTGTGACTGGACAAGTTTCATAGTGTCCGTCAAAGGATATATTATTTTCTGTTTTGAAATTCAATTGCCAAAATAGAAATACCCTAAATCAGTGGTTTCAGCTATGGCAGGACAAGTTTTATAGTGTCCGTCAAAGGATATATTTTTTTCTGTTTTGAAATTCAATTGCCAAAATAGCAATACCCTAAATAAGTGGTTTCAGCTTTGGCTGGACAAGTTTTATAGTGTCCGTAAAAGAATAGCTTTTGTTCTGGGTTGAAATTCAATTGCCAAAATAGCAATACCCTAAATCAGTGGTTTCTGCTGTGGCTGAACAAGTTTCATAGTGTCCGTAAAAGAATAGCTTTTGTTCTGGGTTGAAATTCAATTGCCAAAATAGCAATACCCTAAATCAGTGGTTTCAGCTGTGGCAGGACAAGTTTCATAGTGTCTGTCAAAGGATAGTTTTTGTTCTGGGGTGAAATTCAATTGCCAAAATAGCAATACCCTAAATCAGTGGTTTCTGCTGTGGCTGAACAAGTTTCATAGTGTCCGTAAAAGAATAGTTTTTGTTATGGGTTTAAATTCAATTGCCAAAATAGCAATACCGTAAATCTGGTGTCCCAGCTGTGATTGGACAAGTTTCATAGTGTCCGTCAAAGGGTATATTATTTTCTGGGGTAAAAATCAATTGCCAAAATAGCAATACCCTAAATCAGTGGTTTCAGCTATGGCTGGACAAGTTTCATAATGTCCGTCAAAGGATAGCTTTTGTTCTGGGTTGAAATTCAATTGTCAAAATAGCAATACCCTAAATCAGTGGTTTCAGCTGTGGTTAGACAAGTTTTATAGTGTCCGTAAAAGAATAGCTTTTGTTCTGGGTTGAAATTCAATTGCTAAAATAGCAATACCGTAAATCTGGTGTCCCAGCTATGACAGGACAAGTTTCATAGTGTCTGTCAAAGGATGTATTATTTTCTCGGGTGAAATTCAATTGCCAAAATAGCAATACCCTAAATCAGTGGTTTCAGCTGTGGCAGGACAAGTTTCATAGTGTCCGTCAAAGATTATATTTGTTTTTCTGGGTTGAAATTCAATTGCCAAAATAGCAATACCCTAAACCAGTGGTTTCTGCTGTGGCTAGACAAGTTTCATAGTGTCCGTAAAATAATAGCTTTTGTTCTGGGTTGAAATTCAATTGCCAAAATAGCAATACCCTAAATCAGTGGTTTCAGCTCTGGCTAGACAAGTTTTATAGTGTCAGTTAAAAAATAGCTTTTGTTCTGGGTTGAAATTCAATTGTCAAAATAGCAATACCCTAAATCAGTGGTTTCAGCTTTGGCTGGACAAGTTTTATAGTGTCCGTAAAAGAATAGCTTTTGTTCTGGGTTGAAATTCAATTGCCAAAATAGGAAAACCCTAAATCAGTGGTTTCAGCTGTGGCTGGACAAGTTTTATAGTGTCCGTAAAAGAATAGCTTTTGTTCTGGGTTGAAATTCAATTGCCAAAATAGCAATACCCTAAATCAGTGGTTTCAGCTGTGGCAGGACAAGTTTCATAGTGTCTGTCAAAGGATATATTTTTTTCTGGGTTGAAATTCAATTGCCAAAATAGCAATACCCTAAATCAGTGGTTTCTGCTGTGGCTGAACAAGTTTCATAGTGTCCGTAAAAGAATAGCTTTTGTTCTGGGTTGAAATTCAATTGCCAAAATAGCAATACCCTAAATCAGTGGTTTCAGCTGTGGCAGGACAAGTTTCATAGTGTCTGTCAAAGGATAGTTTTTGTTCTGGGGTGAAATTCAATTGCCAAAATAGCAATACCCTAAATCAGTGGTTTCTGCTGTGGCTGAACAAGTTTCATAGTGTCCGTAAAAGAATAGTTTTTGTTATGGGTTTAAATTCAATTGCCAAAATAGCAATACCGTAAATCTGGTGTCCCAGCTGTGATTGGACAAGTTTCATAGTGTCTGTCAAAGGGTATATTATTTTCTGGGGTAAAAATCAATTGCCAAAATAGCAATACCCTAAATCAGTGGTTTCAGCTGTGGCTGGACAAGTTTCATAGTGTCCGTCAAAGGATAGCTTTTGTTCTGGGTTGAAATTCAATTGTCAAAATAGCAATACCTTAAATCAGTGGTTTCAGCTGTGGTCAGACAAGTTTTATAGTGTCCGTCAAAGGATAGCTTTTGTTCTGGGTTGAAATTTAATTGCCAAAATAGCAATACCCTAAATCTGGTGTTCCAGCTATGACAGGACAAGTAGTTTAATAGTATCCGTCAAAGGATATATTTTTTTCTGGGTTGAAACTCAATAGCCAAAATAGCAATACCCTAAATCAGTGGTTTCAGCTATAGCATGATAAGTTTTATGGTGTCCGTCAAAGGATATATATTTTTCTGGGTTTAAATTCAATTGCCAAAATAGCAATACCGTAAATCTGGTGTCCCAGCTGTGATTGGACAAGTTTCCTAGTGTCCGTCAAAGGGTATATTATTTTCTGGGGTAAAAATTAATTGCCAAAATAGCAATACAGAACAAAAGCTATCAGTGGTTTCAGCTGTGGCTAGACAAGTTTCATAATGTCCGTCAAAGGATAGCTTTTGTTCTGGGTTGAAATTCAATTGTCAAAATAGCAATACCCTAAATCTGGTGTTCCAGTTGTGACTGGACAAGTAGTTTAATAGTATCCGTCAAAGGATATATTTTTTTATGGGTTGAAACTCAATAGGCAAAATAGCAATACCCTAAATCAGTGGTTTCAGCTATAGCATGATAAGTTTTATAGTGTCCGTCAAAGGATATATATTTTTCTGGGTTGAAATTCAATTGCCAAAATAGCAATACCGCAAATCTGGTGTCCCAGCTATGACTGGACATTTTTCATAGTGTCCGTCAAAGGATATATTATTTTCTTAGGTGAAATTCAATTGCCAAAATAGCAATACCCTAAATCAGTGGATTAAGCTGTGGCAGGACAAGTTTCATAGTGTCCGTCAAAGGATATATTTTTTTCTGGGTTGAAATTCAATTGCCAAAATAGCAATACCCTAAATCAGTGGTTTCAGCTATGGCTAGACAAGTTTCATAGTGTCCGTAAAAGAATAGCTTTTGTTCTGGGTTGAAATTCAATTGCCAAAATAGCAAAACCCTAAATCAGTGGTTTCAGCTGTGGCTGGACAAGTTTTATAGTGCTTGTAAAAGAATAGCTTTTGCTATGGGTTGAAATTCAATTGCCAAAATAGCAATACCGTAAATCTGGTGTCCCAGCTGTGATTGAACAAGTTTCATAGTGTCCGTCAAAGGGTATATTATTTTCTGGGGTAAAAATCAATTGCCAAAATAGCAATAACCTAAATCAGTGGTTTCAGCTATGGCTAGACAAGTTTCATAGTGTCTGTAAAAGAATAGCTTTTGTTCTGGGTTGAAATTCAATTGCCAAAATAGCAAAACCCTAAATCAGTGGTTTCAGCTGTGGCTGGACAAGTTTTATAGTGCTTGTAAAAGAATAGCTTTTGCTATGGGTTGAAATTCAATTGCCAAAATAGCAATACCGTAAATCTGGTGTCCCAGCTGTGATTGAACAAGTTTCATAGTGTCCGTCAAAGGGTATATTATTTTCTGGGGTAAAAATCAATTGCCAAAATAGTAATATCCTAAATCAGTGGTTTCAGCTATGGCAGGACAAGTTTCATAGTGTCTGTCAAAGGATATTTTTTTTTTTCAGGGTTGAAATTCAATTGCCAAAATAGCAATACCGTAAATCTGGTGTTCTAGCTGTGGCTGGACAAGTTTCATAGTGTCCTTAAAAGAATAGCTTTTGTTCTGGGTTGAAATTCAATTGCCAAAATAGCAAAACCATAAATCTGGTGTCCCAGCTGTGATTGGACAAGTTTCATAGTGTCCATCAAAGGGTATATTATTTTCTGGGGTAAAAATCAATTGCCAAAATAGCAATACCCTAAATCAGTGGTTTCAGCTGTGGCAGGACAAGTTTTATAGTGTCCGTCAAAGGATATATATTTTTCTGGTTTGAAATTCAATACTCAAAATAGCAATACCCTAAATCAATGGTTTCAGCTGTGGCAGGACAAGTTTCATAGTGTCCGTCAAAGGATATATATTTTTCTGGGTTGAAATTCAATTGTTAAAATAGCAATACCCTAAATCAGTGGTTTCAGCTGTGGCAGGACAAGTTTTATAGTGTCCGTCAAAGGATATATTTTTTTCTGGGTTGAAATTCAATAGCCAAAATAGCAATACCCTAAATTTGTGGTTTCAGTTGTGGCAGGACAAGTTTTATAGTGTCCGTCAAAGGATATATTTTTTTCTGGGTTGAAATTCAATTGCCAAAATAGCAATACCCTAAATCAGTGGTTTCAGCTGTGGTTAGACAAGTTTTATAGTGTCCGTAAAAGAATAGCTTTTGTTCTGGGTTGAAATTCAATTGCTAAAATAGCAATAGCGTAAATCTGGTGTCCCAGCTATGACAGGACAAGTTTCATAGTGTCTGTCAAAGGATGTATTATTTTCTCGGGTGAAATTCAATTGCCAAAATAGCAATACCCTAAATCATTGGTTTTAGCTGTAGCTAGACAAGTTTTAGCTGTGACAGGACAAGTTTAATAGTGTCCTTCAAAGGATGTATTTTTTTCTGGGTTGAAATTCAATTGCCAAAATAGCAATACGGTAAATCTGGTGTTCCAACTGTGGCTGGACAAGTTTCATAGTGTGCGTCAAAGGATAGCTTTTGTTTTGGGGTGAAATTCAATTGCCAAAATAGCAATACCCTAAATCTGGTGTTCCAGCTGTAGCAGGCCAAGAGTAAATCTGTCCGTAAAGGGTATAGTACACTCGGCGTGCATCTCCAAGTGTATTTCTTTTTGTAAAAGGGTATATTACACAAAGTGTTAAATTACAATTGCTGAAAGCATAATCCTTTAAATTTGCACGCACTATTGTGCTTCTCATAGTGTATTTCTGTCCGTAAAAGAGCATATTACACTCAAGGTGTAAATACAAGTGCTGATAGGGTCATCCTCAACAACTTCACACGCTACCATGCATCTCCAAGTGTATTTCTTTCCGTTAAAGGGTATATTACACTAAGTGTTAAAATACAAGTGCTCAAAGCATAATCCTATATATTTTTTCACACGCTACTGTGCATCTCCAAGTGTAATTCTGTCTGTAAAAGGATACCTTTCATCCAGGGCCTAAATACTAGGCCTACAATTGATATTCCCCTAAATCTGTGGTTACTGCTGTGCCTGTATTAGTGTAATACGGTTCATAAATAGATAGCCAGATAGTGTTAGGTGCCTGTAAAAAAAAGGCCTGAATTAGAATTCAATACATTGGGCAAAATAATTTTTTTCTTATTGTGGTGAACGGTAACAATGAGGAAAACATCTAGTAAGGGAAGCGGACGCGGTTGTGCAGGCTTTAGTGGACCCTCTGGTGCTGGGAGAGGACGTGGCCGTTCTTCCACAGCCACACGTCCTAGTGAACCAACTACCTCAGGTCCCAGTACCCGCCAGAATTTACAGCGATATTTGGTGGGGCCCAATGCCATTCTAAGGATGGTAAGGCTTGAGCAGGTACAGGCATTAGTCAATTGGGTGTCCGACAGTGGATCCAGCACGTTCACAACATTATCTCCCACCCAGTCTTCTGCAGAAAGCGCACAGATGGCGCCTGAAAACCAAGCGCATCAGTCTGTCACATCACCCCCGTGCATATCGGGGAACCTGTCTGAGCCTCAAGTTATGCAGCAGTCTCTTATGCTGTTTGAAGACTCTGCTGGCAGGGTTTCCCAAGGGCATCCACCTAGCCCTTTCCCCAGCGGTGAAAGACATAGAATGCACTGACGCACAACCACTTATGTTTCCTAATGATGAGGACATGGGAATACCACCTCATCAGAGTCAGCACGTCTCTGATGATGACGAAACACAGGTGCCAACTGCTGCGTCTTTCTGCAGTGTGCAGACTGAAAAGGAGGTCAGGGAGGAAGACTGGGTGGAAGACGATGCAGGGGACGATGAGGTCATAGACCCCACATGGAATGAAGGTCGTGCCACTGACTTTCAGAGTTCAGAGGAAGAGGCAGTGGTGAGACCGAGCCAACAGTGTAGCAAAAGCAGGATCAGGGGGCAAAGCGGAACACCCGCCGCCAAGATAGTTCGCCTGCTACTGGCCACCGCCATCTTGGACCGAGCACCCCAAAGGCAGCTTCAAGGAGTTCCCTGGCATGGCACTTCTTCAAACAATGTGCTGACGACAAGACCCGAGTGGTTTGCACGCTGTGCCATCAGAGCCTGAAGCGAGGCATTAACGTTCTGAACCTTAGCACAACCTGCTTGACCAGGCACCTGCATGCAAAGCATGAACTGCAGTTTAGTAAACACCTTAAAAACAAGGAACTCACTCAGGCTCCCCCTGCTACCTCTTCTGCTGCTGCCTCGCCCTTTTCCTCCGCCTTGGGAGGACTCTTGGCACCTGCCGCCCAGCAAACAGAGGATGTACCACCAACACCACCACCTCCGTCACCAAGCATCTCCACCATGTCACACGGCAGCATTCAGCTCTCCATCTCACAAACATTGGAGAGAAAGCGTAAATTCCCACCTAGCCACCCTCGAGCCCTGGGCCTGAATGCCAGCATTTCTAAACTACTAGCCTTTGAAATGCTGTCATTCAGGCTGGTGGACACAGTCAGCTTCAAACAGCTGATGGCGATGGCTGTCCCACAGTATGTTGTTCCCAGCCGCCACTACTTCTTCAAGAGAGCCGTGCCTTCCCTGCACAACCAAGTATCCGATAAAATCAAGTGTGCACTGCGCAACGCCATCTGTGGCAAGGTCCACCTAACCACAGATACGTGGACCAGTAAGCACGGCCAGGGACGCTATATCTCCCTAAATGCACACTGGGTAAATGTAGTGGCGGCTGGGCCCCAGGCGGAGAGTTCTTTGGCGCACGTCCTTCCGCCGCCAAGGATAGCAGGGCAACATTCTTTGCCTCCTGTAGCCTCCTCCTCCTACTCGGCTTCCTCCTCCTCTTCTTCCACCTACTCATCCAGTCAGCCACACACCTTCACCACCACCTTCAACACAGCCCGGGGTAAACGTCAGCAGGCCATTCTGAAACTCATATGTTTGAGAGACAGGCCCCACACCGCGCAGGAGTTGTGGCGGGGTATTGAACAACCGACCAACGAGTGGTTGCAGCTGGTGAGCCTCAAGCTCGGCCTGGTGGTGTGCGATAAAGGGCGAAATCTCGTTGCAGCTCTGGGACTAGCCGTTTTGACGCACATCCCTTGCCTGGCGCATGTGCTGAATTTGGTGGTGCAGAAGTTCATTCACAACTACCCCGACATGTCAGAGCTGCTGCATAAAGTGCGGGCCGTCTGTGCGCGCTTCCGGCGTTCACATCCTGCCACTGCTCATCTGTCTGCGCTAAAGCGTAACTTCGGCCTTCCCGCTCACCGCCTCATATGCGACGTGCCCACTAGGTGGAACTCCACCTTGCACATGCTGGACAGACTGTGCGAGCAGCAGCAGGCCATAGCGGAGTTTCAGCTGCAGCACGCACGGGTCAGTCGCACTGCGGAACAGCACCACTTCACCACCAATGACTGGGCCTCCATGCGAGACCTGTGTGCCCTGTTGCGCTGTTTCGAGTACTCCACCAACATGGCCAGTAGCGATGACGCCGTTATCAGCGTTACAATACCACTTCTATGTCTCCTTGAGAAAACACTTAGGGCGATGATGGAAGAGGAGGTGGCCCAGGAGGAGGAGGAAGAGGGGTCATTTTTAGCACTTTCAGTGCAGTCTCTTAGACAAGGCTCAGAGGGAGGTTTTTTGCAACAGCAGAGGCCAGGTACAAATGTGGCCAGCCAGGGCCCACTACTGGAGGACGAGGAGGATGAGGATGAAGCATGTTCACAGTGGGGTGGCACCCAACGCAGCTCGGGCCCATCACTGGTGCGTGGCTGGGGGGAAACGGAGAACGATGACGATAAGCCTCCCACTGACGACAGCTTGTCCTTACCTCTGGGCAGCCCGGCACATATGAGCGACTACATGCTGCAGTGCCTGCGCAACGACAGCAGAGTTGCCCACATTTTAACGTGTGCGGACTACAGGGTTGCCACCCTGCTGGATCCCCGGTACAAAGACAATGTGCCCACCTTACTTCCTGCACTGGAGCGTGATAGGAAGATGCGCGACTGAGAGCATTCCCAAATGTCACAGGGGAAACAAGTGGAAGCCCAAGGAGAAGGCAGAGGAGGAGCAAGAGGTTGCCAACGCAGCTGTGTCACGGCCAGCTCCTCTGAGGGCAGGGTTATCATAACAGAGATGTGAAAAAAAGTTTTGTCACTACGCCACAGCTAACTGTACCACCTCCTGATACGGAATGTGTTAGCAGGAGGCAGCATTTCACTAATATGGTGGAACAGTACGTGTGCACACCCCTCCACGTACTGCCTGAGTGTCCGGCCCCATTCTTCTTCTGGGTCTCCAAATTGTCCACGTGGCCAGAGCTAGCCTTTTATGCCTTGGAGGTGCTGGCCTGCCTGGCGGCCAGCGTTTTGTATGAACATGCATTCAGCACGGCAGGGGGCGTCATTACAGACAAACGCAGCCGCCTGTCCACAGCCAATGTGGACAAGCTGACGTTCATAAAAATGAACCAGGCATGGATCCCACAGGACCTGTCCATCCCTTGTGCAGATTAGACATTTATAACTACCTCCCCTTAACCATATATTCTTGTTCTCCAGGGCACTTCTTCATTCAATCCTCTTTTTTTTAATTTTACCATTATATTGCGGGGCAACCCAAAGTTGAATGAACCTCTCCTCTGTCTGGGTGCCAGGGGCCTAAATATCGTAAAGTGGCCTGTTCCAATGGTGGGTGACATGAAGCCTGATTCTCTGCTTTGCGACCTCTCTCCTCTGTCTTGGTGCCGGGGCCTAAATATCTGAAATTGGCCTGTTCCAGTGGTGGGTGACATGAAGCCTGATACTTTGCTATGCGACCTCTCTCCTCTGTCTTGGTGCCGGGGCCTAAATAAGTAAAAGTGGCCTTCTCCATTGGTGGGTGACATGAAGCCTGGATCTCTGCTATGGGACCTCTCTCCCCTGTCTGGGTGTCAGGGGCCTAAATAAGTAAAAGTGGCTTCTCCATTGGTGGGTGACATGAAGCCTGATTCTCTGCTATGGGACCTCTCTCCTCTGTCTGGGTGCTGGGGCCTAAATCAGTAAAAGTGGCCTTCTCCATTGGTGGGTGACATGAAGCCTGATTCTCTGCTATGCCACCTCTCTCCTCTGTCTGGGTGCTGGGGTCTAAACAAGTGAGAGTGGCCTTCTCCATTGGTGGGTGACATGAAGCCTGATTCTCTGCTATGGGACCTCTCTCCAATTGATATTGGTTAATTTTTATTTATTCTATTTTATTTTAATTCATTTCCCTATCCACATTTGTTTGCAGGGGATTTACCAGCACTGTGCTGCCTTTTGCAGCCCTCTAGCCCTTTCCTGGGCTATTTTACAGCCTTTTTAGTGCCCAAAAGTTCGGGTCCCCATTGACTTCAATGGGGTTCGGGTGAAGTTCGGGTCGAGTTCGGATCCCGAACCCGAACATTTTCGGGAAGTTTGAACTTCTCGAACCCGAACATCCAGGTGTTCCCTCAACTCTAGAGATGAGTTCTCCAGTAATCTGTCAGACATGTGGGACAGAACCTCACACTGCATGTCAGTTTTGTCACACTCTAATGATCAACCAGCTGAAATAAGAGACTCTATAAATCACCTATTTGCTGTGTATGTACGCTACCAGCAGCTGTCTGCAAAATACTCAGCCTTCTTGCAGGACTCTAATATAGAGGATTCTTCAGCAGAACTGACCAGGACTGATGCACTGAACCAACAAAGGTATCTCCCAGTGCAAAATGCTAAGTTTAAGGCAGAACTTTGCATTACTCAACTGCAGGAGACCAGATCTCACAGATCCACCACAACCAAGCGCACTGCACTTTCTTCCAGATCCTCTCGTTCCAGAAGATCAACATTAAGCGACAAGTTAATAGAGGCCCGAGCTGATGCCGAATCAAAAAAGGCACATAGCTCCTTTACCAGAAAGCAAGCAGAGTTGGAAGCTCAAAGGGCAGCTCATCAAGCCAAGATGGAAGCTCAAAGCAAAACTCTCCAAGCAGAGGCAGTTTCACAAATAAAGATTCTGCAAATAGAAGTGGAGGAAGCAGCTTCCCTAGCAGGGCTGAAAGTCCTTGAACAAGCAATGGGACAAAGTACTAATTCAGACTGCCCTATCCGAGCAGAACTGGAAGATCCAGCTGAATGCACCAGAGAATAGGTTCTAAAGCATAACATCTGCAAAGATACAGAGTCATCTCCTGTACCTCCTACTAACAACACTGTTGTGAATCTCAATGCAGATGTAGTGTCCCACTACGTAAGGGTGGGCACTACACAAGGGTCAATTGGGTCACATTTGTTCTCCACCTCCTGTGGAACATGGTCATTGTATTTTATATGGCATTTTAATGTATATTGTCATGTTATTTATGTTATCTCCTGTGTACTAGGCCTGTTAGGGGTGTAGTTCCTCCTCCTAGGCAGTAGAGGGAGCTAGGGAACAAACTAGTATATGTAGTCAGGTCCAGACCAGAGAGTGGGTGTGGAGTGTTCAGAAGCCAAGTGTGCACCTTAGCCAGAGAGTAGCTGAGGAGCAGCTTCTGACATGCAGCTAGATAGCCCAGGCTCCTAGCTTGCCACCAGGGGAAGAAGTTACCTCCTGAAGATAATTAGCATCTTTAAAAGTACAGAGCACAGCCACTTTCATCCAGCCAAATAGAAAGCTGAAGGGCAGAAGGATATTTACAGCAAGAGGATATATACCAGAGGAAGGTTTTTCTACCCAAGGATAAAGCCAGCAATAGGGCATATGGGCCTTGGAGGAAGACAGACAGGATTCTGAGGAAAAGTGCAGCCTGATCTGTAAGTGTTATTCCCTCTGAGTATCTTGTAAAGACTTTGCCTGCCATTTATATGAAGCCTGCCTGTTACCAACATTTTACACTTGGAACTAACTGAAACCTGTAAATAGTTGGACTGTTCAGTAAAAGAAGTTCTGGTTTACTGCAATTTTTTGTATCTCAGTTATTCCTACGACAAATCGGTGTGCCACCGTTACCGGCACTGGCGTCACAAACTTTAACTGCTTCCCGACCGCCTAACGCAGGATTGCGTTCCGGGGGCGGTCGATTCATTCCTCCTAGACTCATATACGCGTCATCTCGCGAGACGCGAGATTTCCTGTGAACGCGCGCACACAGGCACTGCAGGTAAGCGAGTGGATCTACAGCCTGCCAGCGGCGATAGTTCGCTGGCAGGCTGTAGATGCAATTTTTTTAACCCCTAACAGCGTCTAATATACCTGCTACCTGGTCCTCTGGTGGTCCCTTTTGCTTGGATCGACCACCAGAGGACACAGGCAGCTCTGTAATAAGTAGCACCAAATACCACACTAAACTACACCCCCCCTGTCACTTATTAACCCCTTATTAACCCCTGATCACCCCATATAGACTCCCTGATCATCCCCCTGTCATTGATCACCCCCCTGTATGGCTCCATTCAGACATCCATATGTGTTTTACGGATCCACGGATCGGATCTGCAAAACACATACGGACGTCTGAATGGAGCCTTACAGGGGGGTGATTAATGACAGGGGGGTGATCACCCCATATAGACTCCCTGATCACCCCCCTGTCATTGATCACCCCCCTGTAAGGCTCCATTCAGACGTCCGTATGTGTTTTACGGATCCACGGATTCATGGATCTGATCCGCAAAACACATACGAACGTCTGAATGGAGCCTTACAAGGGGGTGATCAATGACAGGGGGATGATCACCCCATATAGACTCCCTGATCACCCCCCTGTCATTTATCACCCCCCTGTAAGGCTCCATTCAGACGTCCGTATGTGTTTTACGGATCCACGGATCGGATCCGTAAAACACATACGGACGTCTGAATGGAGCCTTACAGGGGGGTGATCACCCCATATAGACTCCCTGATCACCCCCCTGTCATTGATCACCCCCCTGTAAGGCTCCATTCAGACGTCTGTATGTGTTTTGCGGATCCGATCCATGGATCGGATCCGCAAAACACATACGGACGTCTGAATGGAGCCTTACAAGGGGGTGATCAATGACAGGGTGGGGATCACCCCATATAGACTCCCTGATCACTTCCCTGTCATTGATCACCCCCCTGTAAGGCTCCATTCAGACATTTTTTTGGCACAAGTTAGCGGAAATATATATATTTTTTTGTTTTGTTTTTTTGTTTTTTCTTACAAAGTCTCATATTCCACTAACTTGTGACAAAAAATAAAATCTCACATGAACTCACCATACCCCTCACGGAATCCAAATGCGTAAAAATTTTAGACATTTATATTCCAGACTTCTTCTCACGCTTTAGGGCCCCTAAAATGCCAGGGCAGTATAAATACCCCACATGTGACCCCATTTCGGAAAGAAGACACCCCAAGGTATTCGCTGAGGGGCATATTGAGTCCATGAAAGATTGAACTTTTTGTCCCAAGTTAGCGGAAAGGGAGACTTTGTGAGAAAAAAATATCAAAATCAATTTCCGCTAACTTGTGCCAAAAAAAAAACCTTCTATGAACTCGCCATGCCCCTCATTGAATACCTTGGGGTGTCTTCTTTCCAAAATGGGGTCACATGTGGGGTATTTATACTGCCCTGGCATTTTAGGGGCCCTAAAGCGTGAGAAGAAGTCTGGGATCCAAATGTCTAAAAATGCCCTCCTAAAAGGAATTTGGGCCCCTTTGCGCATCGAGGCTGCAAAAAAGTGTCACACATGTGGTATCGCCGTACTCAGGAGAAGTTGGGCAATGTGTTTTGGGTTGTCATTTGACATATACCCATGCTGGGTGAGATAAATATCTCGGTCAAATGCCAACTTTGTATAAAAAAATTGGAAAAGTTGTCTTTTAGAGAGATATTTCTCTCACCCAGCATGGGTATATGTAAAAAGACACCCCAAAACTAATTGCCCAACTTCTCCTGAGTACGGCGATACCACATGTGTGACACTTTTATGCAGCCTAGGTGGGCAAAGGGGCCCACATTCCAAAGAGCACCTTTAGGATTTCACAGGGCATTTTTTACACATTTTGATTTCAAACTACTTCTCACGCATTAGGTCCCCTAAAATGCCAGGGCAGTATAAATACCCCACAAGTGACCCCATTTTGGAAAGAAGACACCCCAAGGTATTCCGTGAGGGGCATGGCGAGTTCCTAGAATTTTTTATTTTTTGTCACAAGTTAGTGGAAAATTATGTTTTTTTTTTTTTTCTTACAAGGTCTCATATTCCACTAACTTGTGACAAAAAATAAAAACTTCCATGAACTGACTATGCCCATCACAAAATACTTTGGGGTGTCTTCTTTCCAAAATGGGGTCACTTGTGGGGTAGTTATACTGCCCTGGCATTTTAGGGGCCCTAATGCGTGAGAAGTAGTTTGAAATCAAAATGTGTAAAAAATGCCCTGTGAAATCCTAAAGGTGCTCTTTGGAATGTGGGCCCCTTTGCCCACCTAGGCTGCAAAAAAGTGTCACACATGTGGTATCGCCGTACTCAGGAGAAGTTGGGCAATGTGTTTTGGGGTGTCTTTTTACATATACCCATGCTGGGTGAGAGAAATATCTCTCTAAAAGACAACTTTTTCCATTTTTTTTTATACAAAGTTGTCATTTGACGGAGATATTTATCTCACCCAGCATGGGCATGTGTAAAAAGACACCCCAAAACACATTTCCCAACTTCTCCTGAGTACGGCGATACCGCATGTGTGACACTTTTATGCAGCCTAGGTGGGCAAAGGGGCCCACATTCCAAAGAGCACCTTTAGGATTTCACAGGGCATTTTTTACACATTTTGATTTCAAACTACTTCTCACGCATTAGGTCCCCTAAAATGCCAGGGCAGTATAAATACCCCACAAGTGACCCCATTTTGGAAAGAAGACACCCCAAGGTATTCCGTGAGGGGCATGGCGAGTTCCTAGAATTTTTTATTTTTTGTCACAAGTTAGTGGAAAATGATGATTTTTTATTTTTTTTTCTTACAAAGTCTCATATTCCACTAACTTGTGACAAAAAATAAAAACTTCCATGAACTCACTATGCCCATCACGAAATACCTTGGGGTGTCTTCTTTCCAAAATGGGGTCACTTGTGGGGTAGTTATACTGCCCTGGCATTTTAGGGGCCCTAATGCGTGAGAAGTAGTTTGAAATCAAAATGTGTAAAAAATGCCCTGTGAAATCCTAAAGGTGCTCTTTGGAATATGGGCCCCTTTGCCCAGCTAGGCTGCAAAAAAGTGTCACACATGTGGTATCGCCGTACTCAGGAGAAGTTGGGCAATGTGTTTTGGGGTGTCTTTTTACATATACTCATGCTGGGTGAGAGAAATATCTCTCTAAAAGACAACTTTTTCCATTTTTTTATACAAAGTTTTCATTTGACAGAGATATTTATCTCACCCAGCATGGGCATGTGTAAAAAGACACCCCAAAACACATTGCCCAACTTCTCCTGAGTACGGCGATACCACATGTGTGACACTTTTTTGCAGCTTAGGTGGGCAAAGGGGCCCACATTCCAAAGAGCACCTTTAGGATTTCACAGGGCATTTTTTACACATTTTAATTTCAAACTACTTCTCACGCATTAGGGCCCCTAAAATGCCAGGGCAGTATAACTACCCCACAAGTGACCCCATTTTGGAAAGAAGACACCACAAGGTATTTCATGATGGGCATAGTGAGTTCATGGAAGTTTTTATTTTTTGTCACAAGTTAGTGGAATATGAGACTTTGTAAGGAAAAAATAAATAAAAAATCATCATTTTCCGCTAACTTGTGACAAAAAATAAAAAGTTCTATGAACTCACTATGCCCATCAGCGAATACCTTAGGGTGTCTACTTTCCGAAATGGGGTCATTTGTGGGGTTTTTCTACTGTCTGGGCATTGTAGAACCTCAGGAAACATGACAGGTGCTCAGAAAGTCAGAGCTGCTTCAAAAAGCGGAAATTCACATTTTTGTACCATAGTTTGTAAACGCTATAACTTTTACCCAAACCATTTTTTTTTATCAAAGACATGTAGAACAATAAATTTAGAGAAAATTTTTAATAGAAATGTAGTTTTATTTGAAAAATTTTACAACTGAAAGTGAAAAATTTCATTTTTTTGCAAAAAAATTGGTAAATTTCGATTAATAACAAAAAAAGTAAAAATGTCAGCAGCAATGAAATACCACCAAATGAAAGCTCTATTAGTAAGAAGAAAAGGAGGTAAAATTCATTTGGGTGGTAAGTTGCATGACCGAGCAATAAACCGGGAAATTAGTGTAGTGCAGAATTGTAAAAAGTGGTCTGGTCATTAAGGATGTTTAAGATAAGGGAGCTGAGGTGGTTAAGGGCTCTTGCCACAGGCACACTAAACCTACAACACCCAGGGCACCTCACCTACCACCTGGCCTGGTCCCTACACACAGAGAGTGCCCCAGAGTATCCATGTGCCAGCCTCTCCATCACTGCTGTACGCCTGCCCAGGGTTAATAAAATATGTGAGTACCAAGAGCAACCCTCGGTTTGTTAACTATCCCTGTGACCTCATATTCGCTCACCCTGCAGGACTGGCGTACTGCACAGACACGCTCAGCTCTATGTCTGAGCCTATTTAAGTCTACAACGCAAGTACATCTATGCAGCAAACCGGATGAACTCATGTCAACAACAAGGTGACGTCCGGTGATAAGCTGCAGATCAAACCAAAGCCAGCACAAGCCTTAGAGACTACACCACAGTTAAACGCTCATGCAACATAATTTTACCCTGGTAAACCTCACCCTACATCACCAGAGAACTTTCACACCAAGGGGTTCCACAAGTTACTTTGACACCAAGGAGTGAGAGACCAGACATGAATGACTTTGCCAGATACATAGTATGCCTTGAGCTCATTAACACCAGCCTCTCAAGGTTTGACGACTGTCCAGAGAGCTACAGGGTCTGGAGATCAACCTTCAAGGCTACTATTGTCGATCTCAACCTTACTGCTAAGGAAGAACTTGATTTGCTCATAAAGTGACTGGGACCAGAAACTTTCCAATATCTGTTATTTTTCATTTCCTCACCACTGCAGAAATCTTTGCTTGGGTCCTTTAATATTGATGGAAGTGGACACTGGGCAACCCCACAGATCATCCCCCTACCCCCCTTGTACTTGTTCTGCTGATCCGCTATTTGCAGGCTGCGCGGGCAGGTGTTCAGTCACTTCGGTGCGCAATCCCGTCCTGTGGCGCGTGATCTCGCGAGACCCGTGCATTCCCACAGAGGGTCTCGCAGGATCACATGCCGCAGGACGGGATTGCACACCGAAGTGACTGAACTCATGCCTGCGCAGCCTGCAAGTAGTTGATCAGCGGAACATGTACAAGGGGAGTGGGGCGATGATCTGTGATGGGTTGCCCAGGTCCAATCAATATTGAAGGGCCCTGGAATAGCCAAATAAAAAAAAATGCTACCAGGCCAGCATAACATTCAGGGCACTGGACAAAACATCCAGGGCTCAAGACCCGAATGTTTTGACCTAATGACGCCCCTGAACCACAAAGATTACTGTAACACACTACGTCGGATTAAAATCCTGCAGGGCACACAAAGGCCCCTGCTCACGCCAGCACATGTCCAGGCCCATTTAAAGTTCACCAATGACCATCTGGATGATCAAAAGGAGGCATGGGAGAAGGTAATGTGGTCAGATGAGACCAAAATAGAACTTTTTGTTATCAACTCCACTCGCCGTGTTTGGAGGAAGAAGAAGGATGACCCCAAGAACACCGTCCCAACCGTGAAGTATGGGGGTGGAAACATCATACTTTGGGGGTACTTTTCTGCAAAGGGGACAGGACAACTGCTCCGTATTAAAGGGAGGATGGATGGGGTCATTTATTGCGAGATTTTAGCCAACAACCTCCTTCTCTTAACAGCATTTAAGATGGGTCATGGCTGGGTCTTGCTGAATGACAATAATCCTAAACACACAGCCAGGGTAACTAAGTAGTGGCTCAGTAAGGAGCATTTTAAGGTCCTGGAGTCAGGGGCGTAGCTAGAAATGCATGGGCCCCATAGCAAAAATAATTTTATGGCCCCCCCCAGTGCCATCCACAGATCCCCCTCCCCTAAATAGTGCCATCCACAGATCCCCCTCTCCTAAATAGTGCCATCCACAGATCCTACTCCCCTAAATAGTGCCATCCACAGATCCCCCTCCCCTAAATAGTGCCATCCACAGATCCTCCTCCCCTAAATAGTGCCATCCACAGATCCCCCTCCCCTAAACAGTAACATCCACAGATCCCCCTCCCCTAAACAGTGCCATCCACAGATCCCCCTCCCCTAAACAGTGCCATCCACAGATCCCCCTCCCCTAAACAGTGCCATCCACAGATCCCCCTCCCCTAAACAGTGCCATCCACAGATCCCCCTCCCCGACACTCACAGGAGCACATTTATAAACTAATTAGTAACTTGAACTTTAATCATTGACATTGCTGAATGCTGATCTCTTTACTTGCATTGGATACCTTACTCTGTCTTAGCTCTGGTAACGGTACAGCAGGCAGTGCGGGCGGCGCTCACTCACTGACGTCACGCGCCTGCGCCGCTGAGTGGGAGGAGCAGGCGCGTGACGTCAGTGAGTGAGCGCCGCCGCACTGCCTGCTGTACCGTTACCAGAGCTAAGACAGAGTAAGGTATGCAATGCAAGTAAAGAGATCAGCATTCAGCAATGTCAATGATTAAAGTTCAAGTTACTAATTAGTTTATAAATGTGCTCCTGTGAGCGGCGTGGCCCTGTATATTCTAACCCCCAGGCAAGCGTCCCTGTCACCATGGGAACGCCTGGGGGTTAGAATATGATCGGATCTTCCTTACTCAGTGGCCTGGCTGGAGCCTCCCCAGCCTCTGTGTCGGCCCGCCTCTGCGTGCGCCCTGCTCCAGTCCAGTCCTGACTCCTCCCCAGCCAAGCCTGAGCCGCGGACCGCCCGCGCCCCGCCCACTACACTAGTGTAGTGGGTGGGCGGTCCGCGGCTCGGACCTGGCTTCCTGTTTGTAAAAAAAAAAATAAAAAATCAACAGAAGGTGGCCAGACCTGAACCCAATCAAAAATCTTTGGAGGGAGCTGAAACTCAATGTGGTCCAGCAACAGCCCTGAAACGTGAAAGATCTGGAGAAGATTTGTATAGAGGAGTGGGCCAAAATCCCTGCTGCGGTGTTGTGTGCAAACTTAGTCAAGAACTGCAGGAAATGACTGATCTCTGTAATTGCAAACAAATGTTTCTGTACCAAATATTAAGTTCTGTTTTTCTTTTGTATAAAATACTTATTTCATGCAATAAAATGCTAATTATTTTAAAATCATACAATGTGATTTTATGGATTTTTTTTTTAGATTCTGTCTCTCACAGTTGAAGTGTACCTTAAAAATTACAGACTTCTCCATTTTTTGTAGGTGGGAAAACTTGCAAAATTGCCAGTGTATCAAATACTTTTCTATATATCTATACTATCTATCTATCTATCTATCTATCTATCTATCTATCTATCTATCTATCTCCTATCTATCTGTCTATACTCCCTCAGGAGAAACCAGGAGCCTTCTAACCGAAGGCATAGAAATGGACTAGCAGATTCCTGTTCCCCATGTGGAAATAGTCCATGGGCAAACAGACTGAGCTGCATAGACAGGCAGAAGTCTGGACCCTATATGGAATGACAGATGGCGGTCACAGACAAAACACTGACCCAGACAAGCAGATGCCTTGACCCCATACGGAATAACACATGGCGGTCACAGACAAGATACAGAACCAGACAAGGTGACCTTCATGTATTACTAGGTGACCACACAGACAAGGCAGATGGAATAACCACAGATCAGGTGCATAGCTTCTGCACCCAGCAAGGCTGGAGACAGACTGACCCCCGGGACCAGAACTAACAGGAATATATAGCACCTACTGTAGTGACTCGTGATGAGCGGCATAGGCAATATAAATTTTCACAAAATTTTGTGAATTTTTTCGCATAATATTCACAATAAATTCGCAAATTCTATAATTCGTGATCTCGTCATTATTTTTGCGATTGCGCAAATCGGCACTAATGATGCGCATATTTTTTGCTCAATACATGCAACTTCACATTTTATCAGATCTGAGTAGACATTACTGATTGGTGCACTAAGTATTGTTGTGACATCACAGGACTATGTCTGTATATCTATATCTGTATGTATGGACAGCAGCACCTATCACACTACCTAACACCCTGCACTGCACCAGCTACACTATATCAGGATCTAACCTACACTGACTATCTACCACTAACTATCTGTATTATGTATATAAGATAACTAACTATGTAATGTGATTGGATAAGGAATAGGATCCAGATGAAAGCACAGAGCACAGCAATGTCACTGCTCTCTCTCTCAGAACTGCAAAAAACAGCAGAAAATGACTGCTGGGGAGTTTCTTATATAATAAGGGGTAGGCAACTTTCCTATTGGTTGCTAGGGATGTTGCTAAGCTCAGAAAAAGACATTGCAGCCCACTCATTGGCCCACAAGCAAGAAGGGAGGTTACTGATGAAAACAAAAATAGAATATTAGCACTATATTCGACATTTTCGTAAATTCTCAACTTGCAGATATTCGCGATAAAAATTTGCGATTAGAATATTGGCGATCAACACTAGTAGTGACCACACCCAGACCAAGACATTAACCCATACCTCCCAACTTTATAAAAGAAGGAAGAGGGGCAAATTTTTCCTGCACTAGGCCACGCCTCTAACTCCACCCAAAACATAACTAAACACCTAATCCCACCCAGTCCCCTAAATGCCCCCATATAGTAATTATTCAACCTTTATGCCACCACACAGTAGTTATGCCCACATTGTGCCCCTTCACAGATTATGCCCAGTAATATGCCCAACTGTGCCCCCTCACAGTCCAGGATCCAGGACGGTTGGGAGTTATCATTAACCCCATACGAACCAAGACACCATGGAGTGGATCATGCATACACAAAGAAAGTACACACACAGGCTGCCGTTGTTACATGTTGCCCATGGTAACCAGCCTACACGGAAACCACAGTAGCCAGTACGCCAGAAACAAACGTGAGCATCTATCTATCTAGACAAAAAATGATATACTGGGCAGCACTGCAAACAAGGCAGAGAAGCAGAGTGCCATTGGCTGCGGAAGCGATCCAACATCCAGATAAATATAAAAATGAGAAATTCCACGGCACTTCCAAAAAAATCGTGTGCTTATTACACCAGACGCAACATTTCGGTCCTTTCAGTGGAACCTTTTTCAAGCAGTGACAATACAAATGGTGCAAAGTGCAAATATAAATACCATCAGCATTAAGAATTGAATAAATAGAATAATAAACAATCATTGTGCAAAGGTGCCCATAATATTTCATAAAAAATCATTAAATCTATACTATAGACAATCAATACATGAATGATGTGTCAGCTAAAAAAAAAACATATAAATACATGAAAAGTGCATATAGTCATTAATAAACTGTAGTGCATCATAATTGATAAATGACATACAAATGTGCCGAGTTATATGTGTTAATTATAAACACACTTAGGCCTCATGCACACGACCGTCTTTTTTTTGCGGTCCGCAAAACGGATTTTCGTTGTTCCGTGATCCGTGACCGTTTTTTCTTCTGCGGGTCTTCCTTGATTTTTGGAGGATCCACGGACATGAAGGAAAAAGTCATTTTGGTGTCCGCCTGGCCGTGCGGAGCCAAACGGATCCGTCCTGACTTACAATGCAAGTCAATGGGGATGGATCCGTTTGACGGTGACACAATATGGTGCAATTGCAAACAGATCCGTCCCCATTGACTTTCAATGTAAAGTCAGGAGTCCCTATTATACCATCGGATCGGAATTTTCTCCAATCCGATGGTATATTTTAACTTGAAGCGTCCCCATCACCATGGGAACACCTCTATGTTAGAATATACCATCGGATTTGAGTTAAATCGTGAAACTCAGATCCGACGGTATATTCTAACACAGAGGCGTTCCTATAGTGATGGGGACGCTTCAAGTTAGAATATACTGAGAACTGTGTAATAACTGCCCCCTGCTGCCTGGCAGCACCCGATCTCTTACAGGTGATTTTAATTAGGGGGGGGAAGAGGGGAGGCCGCACTGGCCACCAATGATGGGGGTGGTGATTTTAATTAGGGGGGGGGAGAGGGAAGGCCGCATTGGCCACCAATGATGGGGGAAGGTGATTTTAATTAGGGGGGGGAGAGGGGAGGCTGCACTGGCCACCAATGATGGGGGAAGGTGATTTTAATTAGGGGGGGGGGAGAGCGGAGGCCGCACTGGCCACCAATGAGTTAAATACAGGGGAGGGAGGGACGCCGCACTGGCTTTTAAAACTGCGGAGGGAGGGGGTCTGCCCCCTTCTGCCTGGCAGCACCTGATCTCTTGCAGGGGGCTATGATACGCACAATTAACCCCTCAGGTGCGGCACCTGAGGGGTTAATTGTGCGGATCACAGCCCCCTGTAAGAGATCGGGTGCTGCCAGGCAGCAGGGGGCAGTCATGTAGACAGTTCGTAGTATATTCTAACTTGAAGCGTCCCAATCACTATGGGAACACCTCTGTGTTAGAATATACTGTCGGATCTGAGTTTTGACGAAGTGAAAACTCAGATCTAAAAAGCTTTCATGCAGACGGATCAGCGGATCCGTCTGTGTGAAAGTAGCCTACGGACACGGATGACGGACGCGGATGACAATCTTGTGTTTTTTGAACCGTTGTCCGTCAAAAAAATAGGACAGGTCATATTTTTTTGACGGACAGGAAACACGGATCACGGACGCGGATGTACAACGCAACGGTGCATTTTCTGAGTTTTCAACTGACCCATTGAAAGTCAATGGGTCCGCAGAAAATCACGGAAAACGGAACAACCGACACGGATGCACACAACGGTCGTGTGCATGAGACCTTAGATGGGTGGGAGGAGATAGGAACTGTACCTGCCCCAGCATTACTGTGTGGGGGCAGTGTGTGGGAAACTACTGTGTGGGGGAAATTATTGTATGGGGGAAGTGTGGGGGAAACTACTGTGTGGGGGAAATTACTGTGTGGGGCAAACTACTATGTGGTGGCAGTGTGGGAGAAATTACTGTGTGGGGGCAGTGTGGGGGAAACTACTGTGTGGGGGGAAATTACTGTATAGGGGGAATGTGGGGGAAATTACTGTGTGGGGCAAATTGCTATATGGGGCAATGTGGGGGAAATTACTATGTGGGGGCAGTGTGGGGGAAATTTCTGTGTGGGGGAAATTGCTGTATGGGGCAGTGGGTGGGAAATTACTGTGTGGGAAATTACTGTATGGGGGCAGTGTGGGGGAGATTACTGTGTGGGGCAAATTACTATATGGGGCAGTGTGGGGGAAATAACTGTGTGGGGGAAATTACTGTATGGGCCAATGTGGGGGAAATTACTATATGGGGCAGTGTGGGGGAAAATACTGTGTGGGGGCTGTGTGGGTGAGATTAATGTATGGGGGCAGTGTGGGGGAGATTACTGTGTCGTCAAATTACTGTATGGGGCAGTGTGGGGGAAATTACTATGGGGGCAGTGTGGGGGGAATTACTGTGGGGGCAAATTACTGTATGGGGGCAGTGTGGGAGAAATTACTATGGGGCAGTGTGGGGGAAATTACTATATGGGGGCAGCGTGGGGGCCTTGCTAATGGGAAGGCACTGTAGGGGCAATTCTATTATATCTGGGGACACTATATAGGGATTATTACCTGGAGCACAATATAGGGTGTTATTATTACTGGGGGTCTCTAGGGGACATTATAGCTGCTGAGGACACTATAGGGACTTTTGGGGTAATTTATCAAACTGGTGTAAAGTAGAACTGGCTTAGTTGCCCATAGCAGCAAATCAGATTCCACCTTTCATTTTTGACAGCTCTTTTGGAAAGCCAGTTCTACTTTACACCAGTTTGATAAAAGACCCCAATTATGTCTACTGGGGTCACTATTTTTTTCAGCAGTATAGTACCTGGGGCATTGGGGGGCACAACGGGCACAGTATTGAGGGTGGCAGCAGGATGGGGATGGGTTTTTGCAAAATGTAGCCTGGCTTGGATGTTTTTCGTCATAAAAAAGGCTTTCGTCTTGCCACTCTACCCCATAGCCCAGACATATGAAGAATTTGGGAGATTGTTGTCACATGTACCACACAGCCAGTACTCCTATATATTCCTGCAGCTCCTTTAATGTTGCTGTAGGCCTCTTGGTAGCCTCCCAGACCAGTTTTCCTCTCGTCTTTTCATCAACTTTGGAGGGACGTCCAGTTCTTGGTAATGTCCAGGGCCGTCTTTAACAAGGGGGGAAAAAGGCAGCTGCCCCGGGCCCAGTTGCTCCTGGGGGGCCCAAGGCAGCTGCCTCTTGAGCCCTGCTAGCCACTGCCCCGGGTGTCTGGCTGTCAGCTACACAGGGGGGTGCTGCCATGCCATGGCTGCCTGCCGGCACTCCAGGCAGCGAAATGTGAGAGCTATGATTCTCTTAGGAGAAAGAACCTTAGATGACATCATCACCATGTGACCAGTAACCTAGCAATATTACTGGTCACATGGCTATGAGGTAATCAAAGGTCCTTTCCACCAGGAGTGTTGCTGCAGGAGAAGTTTGCCTTAACTGTGGAGCTTTTTTGTGAAGATTACATCAGGAAAAGGTGACAAGGGCTGTTATACTAATATACTGTAAGCTACTGTATACTGTGGGGTGCTGTATACTGTGGGGTACTGTATACTGTGGGGTGCTATACTGCTCTACTGTATACTATTGGGTGCTGTATACTGTGGGGGGCTGTATACTATAGGGTGCTATACTGAATACTGTGGGGTGCTGTATACTAAAGGATGCTATACTGCATACTGTGCGGTGCTGGGGTGCACTGTAATGCTAGGGTGAGCCGAGCCCCGGTCACCTTCCTGCAGAGCAGTGCCCACTTCCAGCCTGAGCCCAGCTGCCCAGAGCACTGATCCTGAGCCGCTGGAGTCTTTAGAACTGTGAGTATTTACGGTCATTTACTGGACTCTACCAGGTGTGTCGATTTTTTGTGTGTGTGTTGTGGGGTGAGGGCGTGATTGCATGCTAGGGTGTGGGAAGGCGGGATCCAGGGGGCCCAAGTAAATTTTTGCCCAGGGTCCAATCAATATTAAAGACGGCCCTGGTAATGTCACTGTTGTGCCATATTTTCTCCACTTGATGATGACTGTCTTCACTGTGTTCCATGGTATATCTAATGCCTTGGAAATTCTTTTGTACCCTTCTCCTGACTGATATCTTTTAACAATGAGATCCCTCTGATGCTTTGGAAGCTCCCTGTGGACCATGGCTTTTGCTGTGGGATGCGACTAAGAACATTTCAGGAAACACCAACTAGAGCAGCAGAACTTTATTTGGGGTTAATCAGAGGCACTTTAAATGATGGCAGGTGTATGCTGACTCCTATTTAACATGATTCTGAATGTGATTGCTTAATTTTGAACACAGCTACATCCCCAGTTATAAGAGGGTGTGCACATTTATGCAACCACATTATTTTAGTTTTTTTGTTTTCTTCCCTCCACCTAAAAGATTTCAGTTTTTTAATTGAGTGGTACAGTTTATAAGTCACATTAAAGGTGGAAAATGTTCTGAAATGATTTATCTTTGTCTTCTTTTTTTACAGCACAGAAACCTGACATTTTAACAGGGGTGTGTAGACTTTTTAAATCCACTGTATATTAGATAGGCAGGCAGACCAGGCAAGATAGATAGATAGATAGATAGATAGATAGATAGATAGATAGATAGATAGATAGATAGATAGATAGATAGATAGATGTATAGGGTTAGGTGATACTCACGGTTGCTGCGCGTAGGACCCAATGAGTCTATACAGTAGAAGAAGACACAAAGCTCTTAACCCCATGATGCTGCCTGGGGTATGTGCTGTTTGCAGACATGGAGGGGGTTTATAAAGGATTTTAGCCTGAGCTCTCTTTCCTTGACCCTATAGCCTTTTTAATAAGTAACTGAAGAGATTTAAGGTTTAAGGTATGTAAATATTTGGCTGGGGGACAAATACAGGAATTCTAAATCAACACTGCCGGGAAATCACACAGCTTCAGCATAAAAGACCATTGCTGAATCCAGAGCAAAGTGAGAGGGAAGAAAAGAGCTGATAGTGATAATAGTAAAACAATGGAGCATGCAATAAATAATACAACTAATGCAAAACCCTTAATCAAAGCCCCCTTTCCCCACAGACACCAAGGAACTGAAGAACCTGCTCCTCCACCTGAAAACCCCTCACAGAAAGGATGGGTCCAAATCAGGCCTCTCTTATCCCTCTTCGCTACAGGATAGAGGAGATATTATTAAATAGGACAGAGGGTCCATACTGTACAAAGAATTGACATTTCTCAGCTAGTTGAAAGGCAGAGAAGAACACTCATCTCCTAAGGCCCAATAGGAAAATTTTGTATGGATCGGTCCTCTGCCCCACCAGGATCCAAGTAGACATCTGTCAAGCACAGGTGATTTAGAGTGCAAAGGACAATGCCCAAGCACCAGATTTATTACAAATTTCAATTAAAAAAATTATATAAAAAAGTTGCCCACAGCCTCAGCCTATGCCTGCTGCTTCCATTCACATAATATATTACAAAAAACTGAGTTCCTGCAGCCATCGCTAAGGGGAGCTCAGTGCATAAAAATGTACACAGTTACTGTTCACTGCAATGAAGGATGTAAAAATCTCTTTGCACTGAGCCCCCCCCCCCCCCCCCCCTAGTAGCAGCTGCAACAAAAGAAAAAGTTCAGCACCGGGCCCGACCTCCCATGTAGCAGTCGAGTGGTCTGCCTCCATAGAAGGTACACCACTGGGGCAGTGGTCTATTTCTGTGTTGACTGTGTGAAACTTGGGGCATTGACCTGTAAGGTAAAAAAACAGGCAGTGTGATTTAGAACAGCAGTTTGTTCAGGAGGAGCGGAGCAGATTGATTGTTTTATAGGAAAAGATTCAGAATAACAATAAAATTCCCTGCTCATTCTACTTGGGGGAAGCTTAGCAAGAGGCAAGATCTCCATCTGTCCATCAAATGCACCATAATTTACGCCAGAAACGAACATAAATAATTTCTAGAGTTGAGTAGGGTTGAGCGAAACCGAACTGTAAAGTTCGGGTTCATACCGAACTTTAGGATTTTTGGACCCCGGACTCGAGCATTTCCGTAAAAGTTCGGGTTCGGTGTTCGGCGCTTTCTTGACGCTTTTTGAAAGGCTGCAGAGCAGCCAATCAACAAGCGGTTAACTGTCTAACCTTAGAAGCCATCACAGCCATGCCTACTAATGGCATGGCTGTGATTGGCCAGAGCAGCATGTGACCCAGCCTCTATATAAGCTGGAGTCACGTAGCGCTGCACGTCACTCTGCTGTGCTTAGTGTAGGGAGAGGATGCGGCTGGACTTTTCCAGTCTTCAACAGTCCAATTTTGGTGAGCTCGTGCAAATTGTAGCCTCTTTTTCCTATTTGTAGTGGAGATGAGTGGTACCCGGTGGGGTCTTCTGCTGTTGTAGCCCATCCGCCTCAAGGTTGTGCGTGTTGTGGCTTCACAAATGCTTTGCTGCATACCTCGGTTGTAACGAGTGGTTATTTCAGTCAACGTTGCTCTTCTATCAGCTTGAATCAGTCGGCCCATTCTCCTCTGACCTCTAGCATCCACAAGGTTTTTTTGCCCACAGGACTGCCGCATACTGGATGTTTTTCCCTTTTCACACCATTCTTTGTAAACCCTAGAAATGGTTGTGCGTGAAAATCCCAGTAACTGAGCAGATTGTGAAATACTCAGACCGGCCCGTCTGGCACCAACAACCATGCCACGCTCAAAATTGCTTAAATCACCTTTCTTTTCCATTCTGACATTCAGTTTGGAGTTCAGGAGATTGTCTTGACCAGGACCACCCCCCTAAGTGTATTGAAGCAACTGCCATGTGATTGGTTGACTAGATAATTGCATTAATGAGAAATAGAACAGGTGTTCCTAATAATTCTTTAGGTGAGTGTATGTATATATATATATATACAGTACAGACCAAAAGTTTGGACACACCTTCTCATTCAAAGAGTTTTCTTTATTTTCATGACTATGAAAATTGTAGATTCACACTGAAGGCATCAAAACTATGAATTAACACATGTGGAATTATATACATAACAAACAAGTGTGAAACAACTCAAAATATGTCATATTCTAGGTTCTTCAAACTAGCCACCTTTTGATTTGATTACTGCTTTGCACACTCTTGGCATTCTCTTGATGAGCTTCAAGAGGTAGTCCCCTGAAATGGTTTTTACTTCACAGGTGTGCTCTATCAGGTTTAATAAGTGGGATTTCTTGCCTTATAAATGGGGTTGGGACCATCAGTTGCGTTGAGGAGAAGTCAGGTGGATACACAGCTGATAGTCCTCCTCAATAGACTGTTAGAATTTGTATTATGGCAAAAAAAAAGCAGCTAAGTAAAGAAAAACGAGTGGCCATCATTACTTTAAGAAATGAAGGTCAGTCAGTCAGCCGAAAAATTGGGAAAACTTTGAAAGTAAGGGCTATTTGACCATGAAGGAGAGTGATGGGGTGCTGCGCCAGATGACCTGGCCTCCACAGTCACCGGACCTGAACTCAATCGAGATGGTTTGGGGTGAGCTGGACCACAGAGTGAAGGCAAAAGGGCCAACAAATGCTAAGCATCTCTGGGAACTCCTTCAAGACTGTTGGAAGACCATTTCAGGGGACTACCTCTTGAAGCTCATCAAGAGAATGCCAAGAGTGTGCAAAGCAGTAATCAAAGCAAAAGGTGGCTACTTTGAAGAACCTAGAATATGACATATTTTCAGTTGTTTCACACTTGTTTGTTATGTATATAATTCCACATGTGTTAATTCATAGTTTTGATGCCTTCATAGTCATGAAAATAAAGAAAACTCTTTGAATGAGAAGGTGTGTCCAAACTTTTGGTCTGTACTGTATATATATATATATATATATATACACACACACACACACACACATACACACCTTTACCTTGGAGTGCTGCCTGCTTTTTGGATTATATATATATATATATATATATATATATATATATATATAGAAACCAAAAAAGAATCACAGCAGCACAAGTCCAAAGACCGCGGGTGCAAATCCTCCCAGCCGCAGGCTCAGACGGCTATAGATGAGTATAGTATCCAAAGAATGAGGTAGCACTCCAGGTAAAATGAAAAAAGTGGATCCTTTATTCCCCTCTGTGCAACGTTTCAACCGTCTCAATGCGGTCTTTCTCAAGCATATCACATGGTGTCAAACACGGGTATATATACCCACAATCCATAGCAAACAATAAAAGTGGCAATTATACAATACTGAGTGTAATACCATAAAAAATGCAATATAAAGTGTATCAAAACTATCGTGATTTGTATGGCCTGATAGTTTACATGATCCAATATTTTACACAGTGCAATATAGTGTACATGTACATACTAATCATAGTAACAACATAGCTGTGGATTAATTGACCATAATCAACTTCATCAACATAATATTATATCACCTGAGTGCATAAACAAAGTGAATAATTCAGTGAGATTAAAACCACGTTATAAACCACGTTCACTCCTATCTCTAAATTATTATATATACAGTGACCCATTGGGGAGCTTATTGGTTTCCTTTTACCTATTCATTTACTCCTATGTTACAGTGCCCTCTGTGTTTCCCGTTATCGGTATTTTCCCCCTCCCCCTGCTGACTTTTGTTGCCGATTGTCCGGATCTGTCCTTTGTTTGGGGGCGGGCCTCTGAACGTTGCTGGGCTGGCGTTTGCTGAGACAGCAGTGTGTATATTGTTGCCTGGCGACGCCTGTCCGGCTTCGTGGGCGGGGTACCGCCTGGCATATCCTCCGGAGGGGTCACGTGACGATCGCGCTGGTCATGTGTTTACACGTGCCCATGGTGACGGCGCTTGGCTCATCCCTGAGGATGTTGCTTCTGTGACGTGACGAGGACTCTGGGCATGCATGGTTCAGCGGTGAGGATGCGGACTTTGGCGCTCCTGTCCATGCGCAGCAGTGTGAGTTGTTTTAATCTCACTGAATTATTCACTTTGTTTATGCACTCAGGTGATATAATATTATGTTGATGAAGTTGATTATGGTCAATTAATCCACAGCTATGTTGTTACTATGATTAGTATGTACATGTACACTATATTGCACTGTGTAAAATATTGGATCATGTAAACTATCAGGCCATACAAATCACAATAGTTTTGATACACTTTATATTGCATTTTTTTATGGTATTATACTCAGTATTGTATAATTGCCACTTTTATTGTTTGCTATGGATTGTGGGTATATATACCCGTGTTTGACACCATGTGATATGCTTGAGAAAGACCGCATTGAGACGGTTGAAACGTTGCACAGAGGGGAATAAAGGATCCACTTTTTTCATTTTACCTGGAGTGCTACCTCATTCTTTGGATACTATATATATATTTGTTGTCAGGGAGACGGCCCCTGGATGTAGGAACTAGAGCTAGCCTCTGGCTGGTGAATGCCGGGAGCCCGTAATGAGGATAGGCCTAAAAGGGGGCCTATCCTTAAGGAAGAGCTAAGAAAAAGGGAAGGGAGGGAGGGGTACCTGGCTGCATGTCCCATCCCTTGAACCTCGTGGGGTTTATATAGCCAATGGGCGTGGCCTCTGCCCCTCCCACAAATACAGGCTGCACGGCCCCTGGATGTAGGAACTAGAGCTAGCCTCTGGCTGGTGAATGCCGGGAGCCCGTAACGAGGGTAGGCCTAAAAGGGGCCAAAAAGGAGACACAACCATACTGTCAAACATTTAATTGCACCGGTACAGGGCAAGTGAAACAGAAAGTATTATGGATCCCTGCTTGAGGATTTGGAACATATCTGGAAAAGCACGATGACCTCCAACGCCCCATGCACCTGATCACATGAGGAGGTATCTGGTGCCTAGAAGCCGCAGAGGCCGCCCCAATGAAAGGAGTGGCCTGAGATGGCCTTCGGGTCCTGACCTAACCCCACCACAAAAAGAGCATACGTGTGACATGAACTGGGGTGTGGACAACGGCCCTCCCTTGAAGGGAAGTAGAGGGCTATCAGCTGCCGCCGCCTGCAGCCCCACTGATAATTGACGCAGCACCTTGACCGGCACCAGTTGTTGTGCGAGGGGTAGAATGTCACCAGGGTTGGAGGCCCTGTTTGAGCGGTCTTGGTAGACGGAATGCTCAGTACAAAAGGTCGTGCTGCCAGGTCAAATGCTGCTTCTGGAGATGACGGCTGTTCAGGACAGAACCGGTGAATTCCCCCGGCCGAAGGAACCCATAAACCCTAGGTAAAGGGTGGCTTTAATGATGGTGCTAACCAAGGGCCCAAAAGGATCACCATCCAGAGCCAAGGACAACTGCCTAAACAAGGAGCCGGACATGGGTTGACGGACCACCGGCCTACTTGCACCAGCTTCCTCAATGCCCCGGAGTGTGGCCATGATGGCCTGCGATGTAAAGAAAGATGCAGGCCGGATTGTTCAACGTGAACTGATGTTGAACCCCCGCCAATACAGGCGGATGGTATTGTGAGCGAGACCGAGGACGGCATGGCAATGCGCGATGAAAGCCATAATGACTGACACGTCATCCACGTGGCCCTGTGGGTGATTCTTGGCAAACTCCCTATAAAGATTCCAGCTCGTGCGATGGTTCCTGACTGTATTTCCAGACAGGCTCTGGTGCAACAGGTCCTTGCTGTCTTGATCAATGACGTAATCCCACACCAGGCCGCTGTATGCTGGAATGCCTGCCCCCGTTGCGTCTGCGTGTGGCATGTTCTGACAAAAGACATTAACGTTAAAACCGGGATAGCGCATCCGCAGCCGTATCCTGGAACCCTGAATGTGGGAGCACTCAATGCAAAATGATGCACCATGGACAACCAAACCAGCCTACGCATGAGGGCCATGATCTTAGGGGGTTTTGCTCTGCCATTGCGGATGATGTCCACCAAGTCCTGACTATCGGTGATAAACAACCCCCTCGAGTCTGACCAATCGTGGCCCCAACCTGGGCCGCTGCTACCAACGGATACAACTCCAAAAGGGGGAATGACCGAAGTGCCTCTCCATCCATCACAATCTGGGACGGCCAGGCCCCTGCCAGCCAATGATTGCCAAATAAGGCAGCAAAGCCCTTGGATGCGGCTGCGTCAGAATAGATCGTGGGAGAGGACAGGACCCGGGGGGGGGGCAGAACAACCTCACGCCATTCTATGAGGACATGAATGTGCTCCACATGGACAGGTCTGCCATGGCCTGTTGGTCCAACGAACAAATCAAATGTAACCCAACTGCTGGTCGTCATGACCTTTCAGGAGCGCCTCCAGGAGGTCCACGTTGATGTCAGTCAGTCACGCCTGCTTGGAGGATTTTGTCGGACAGGTGGACCTGGGATGTGCCTGAAAACAGACCGTGCACACGTGGAGGGCTCTGCACCCACTGAACATGCAGTGACCAAAGTTACAATTATTGCATATCTGGCTCTTGCCCAGACACACAATCTGCCTACCAACTTGTCCAACCTGATACCTGGGACCCGGAGATGGACGAGGCATCATCAATGTCTGGGGCCTGGGACATGTTGACTGCGCCGACTGATTCTACGACCCGGGCCACCACCTGAGAACAAAACCTTTGTTACTTGTGAGGAGACCAAGCGTACCGCGGACACCCCGGTGCCCACACCTGACCCCTGCCCGTTAGAAAAGAGGGGGGACCGACCATCTGACTATGGCCGGAGCCCAAGAGGACCAGTACTGATACTCACCTGGTTATGGAATTGGAAAAAAAAGGAACAGATACCGTACCGGAGGGCCGGACCCACTGACGGAGGTAGAGACCTTGTTTTAGGAAGGCCGAAGGAACAGAATCCCGCCAACGTGCTGCCATATAAACAAAAAATAATGAATGAACCCTTAATGCACCGGAACTTAACTCACCTGGAGGTACCAGGCCGGACAGCCTGCTACCATGGGCAACGAAAAACATGGGCCTGACCGTTCCAGGCGGACAACGATGAGGACTGACGAACAGACCAACCAGGACGACCCCGGGATGACATGCCCCCACAGGCGCTGCCATGACACAACATACTGCTTCGAGCGGACGTGCGACAAGACGAGTATGACCACTTGGACGTACTAGACAGGACACCATGCCACCGGGGCAGCAGACGTAACATTGCCTGAATGCTTCAAGCCGACGTGCAACAAAACAGACGAGTATGACAACCTGGACGTTTCAGGCAGGACCACGTGCCCCGGCGGCAGACGTAACATTGCCTGAACGTTTCAAGCAGACGTGTGACAAGATAACGAGTATGACAACCTGGACGTTCCAGGCGGGACAACATGCCACCGGGGCGGCAGACGTAACATTGCCTGAACGCTTCAAGCAGACGTGAGACAAGATAACGAGATGAATATGACAACCTGGACGTTCCAGGCAGGACCACGAGCCACCGGCATGGCAGACATACTTTGCCTGAACGTTTCAAGCAGACGTGCAACAGGAGACGAGTATGGCAACCTGGACGTTCCAGGCAGGACCACCTGTCACTGGAGTGACCAACATAATAATGCTTGAACGCTTCAAGCGGATGTACCACATGAGATGAAAAGACACCCTGGAGATCCAGGCAGGACACCGTGCCACGGAGTGGCGGACGTAACATTGCCTGAACGCTTCCAGCAGACGTACCACAATAAACAAAGCGACAACCTGGAGTTCCAGGCAGGACTACATGCCACCGGAGTGGCGGACGCAACAATGCCTGAACGCTTCAAGCAGACGTACCACCATAAACAAAGCGACAACCTGGAGTTCCAGGCAGGACTACATGCCACCGAAGTGGCAGACGCAACAATGCCTGAACGCTTCAAGCAGACGTACCACAATAGACAAAGTGACAACCTGGACGTTCCAGGCAGAATCATGTGTCACCGGGGTGGCCGACAGAATAGCGCCTGAACGTTTCAAGCAGACGAGCAACAAGGGAGAAAGACGGGTATGACAACCTGGACGTGCCAAGAGGGACCACATGCCACTGGTGCGGCGGACATCACATATGGGACGTGTGAATGTGCCTGCGGCCAAACCCCCGTGACACATACCATACCCATATAGAAACCAGGACGTACCACCTACTGCAAGTAAGGAATCCTTGGAATGGAGTGGAGCGTCAGATAACCGACCAGAAACAGACACTGCAATGATAATGCATGACAACAATGTGAATGTATATTTTTTTATTTTTTATTTATTTATTTTTTTAGGTCCCAACCCAGCTTTCCCACAGAACGCAGGCACTGCTGCTCCCCCACGGAGAGCCCCACAACCCGCTCTAGAGCAGGGAAAGTAGAAGATATCGAGAAGCTTGAGGTATTCATATATGACAATCACAGACAGGCACTGTAAAGGCCGCAGGTTAAATGTACCGTAGAAGCCCATATGATCAGAATGAGAAATGTGCCACAATGAATTCATGTCTAGGTTCACCCGACGTGTGTCGTATCTATCTGACACGCCACTTCAACTTTATGTGGTGCTTAAGAAGTATACTGAATTGTTAAACTGTGTCTCAACTGCACAAACATTACCTTAAGGCCTCATGCACACGACCGTATTTTTTTGCGGTCCGCAAAACGGGGTTCCGTTTTTCCGTGATCCGTGACCGTTTTTTCATCCGTGGGTCTTCCTTGATTTTTGGAGGATCCACGGACATGAAAAAAAAGTTGTTTTGGTGTCCGCCTGGCCGTACGGAGCCAAATGGATCCGTCCTGAATTACAATGCAAGTCAATGGGGACGGATCCGTTTGACGTTGACACAATATGGTGCAATTTCAAACGGATCCGTCCCCCATTGACTTTCAATGTAAAGTCAGGAGTTACTATACCATCGGATCGGAGTTTTCTCCAATCCGATGGTATATTTTAACTTGAAGCGTCCCCATCACCATGGGAACGCCTCTATGTTAGAATATACCGTCGGATTTGAGTTACATCGTGAAACTCAAATCCGACAGTATATTCTAACACAGAGGCGTTCCCATGGTGATGTGGACGCTTCTGGTTAGAATATACTAAAAGAACTGTGTACATGACTGCCCCCGGCTGCCTGGCAGGTGCTGCCAGGCAGCAGGTGGCAGCCCCCCCCCCTGTAGTTAACACATTGGTGGCCAGTGTGGTCGCCCCCCCCTCCCTCCCCTGTAGTTAACTCATTGGTGGCCAGTGCGGCCGCCCCCTCCCCCCTCCCCTGTAGTTAACTCATTGGTGGCCAGTGGGCCCCCCCTCCCCTGTAGTTAACTCATTGGTGGCCAGTGCGGCCGGCCCCCTCCCTCCCCTGTAGTTAACTCGTTGGTCGCCAGTGGGCCCCCCCCTCCCCTGTAGTTAACTCATTGGTGGCCAGTGCGGCCGGCCCCCTCCCTCCCCTGTAGTTAACTCGTTGGTGGCCAGTGGCCCCCCTCCCTCCCCTGTAGTTAACTCGTTGGTGGCCAGTGGGCCTTCTCCCCTCCCTCCCCCTCCTAATTAAAATCTCCCCATCATTGGTGGCAGCGGAGAGTACCGATCGGAGTCCCAGTTTAATCGCTGGGGCTCCGATCGGTAACCATGGCAACCAGGACGCTACTGCAGTCCCGGTTGCCATGGTTACTTAGCAATTTGTAGAACTATTATACTTACCTGCGAGCTGCGATGTCTGCGTCCGGTCTGGAGCTCCTCCTACTGGTAAGTGACAGGCCCGGCCGGGAGCTCCTCCTACTGGTAAGTGACATGTCATACAGGTGAATCACCACAAAATGATTTCCTGGAAGAGCAATCTGCATCTCCATACAAGTCTTATGAAGAAGAATACTGCAAATCCTTACCATGTGTATATGTTGATGGCTGTTCTTTCCATACCGATATAGAAACTGAACGCACATTGGTTGCAGGTATCGGAATCGTATGGAATAACACATTCCCAGACATGTCTGTCGGATATAAAATTGGTTCCAAAAGTAGCCAGTTCGCGGAGCTCACCGCTGTGTATAAAGCTGTACAAATGGCTATTGATTCTGGTCTTAAAGAGTTTGTTATAATCACGGATTCTAATTATATTTGCAGTAGCTTCGTGGAGTACTTCCCTGGATGGAAAAGGTCTAATATGGCAAGAAGTAACAATAAGCCTGTCAAGCATGGTAAAATGTTTTGTAAGATCGACGACATAATTACCACCCATGGTCTCACCATCTACTCGAAAAAGGTAACAGGTCACTCAAAATCTCCAGGTATAGATAAAGAGGGGAATGATTTGGCAGATTCCCTCGCTAAACAAGCAGCCATTAATGGAGAAGTCTTGGATGTTGATGACCTCATGGGAACTATCCAAGTGGGTGCAATGACAAGAAGACAGGCCCAAAAGGAAACCAAAGCAAATGTGGCACAATGGAGCCAATATTCCCCTAGTGAGGATCTCATCGCGAGTCAAAAGGGGGATCCAGTCATTGGTATGTTTTACAATCCGCAGAATTGTCCCGTAACTATGGAAGACTGTGCAGGCAAAGAAGAGTTACGAATTTTGATGAAGGGTAAGTCCCAATTCTTGTTACAGGATGGATTGTTGGTAAGAACCTCGAAGAATGGTATCTCACAATGAGTGGTACCCACAGCATACCGAGGTTTGATGTTACAACACGCCCATGACGCCCCAATGGCTGGTCATCGAGGTGAGAAGTTAACGTATGAATTACAACGAGATTACGCTTATTGGCCTCATATGTTGCAAGACGTTCGCACATATTGTCAAGGATGTTTAATATGCCCTCAATTCCAGCCGCAAGCAACCACTCATCGGGCACCGCTGATGAAAAGGGGGATGTCCATGCCATGGTCAGACATCCAGATTGACTTTATTGGACCAGTAACAACTTCATCAAAAGGCAACAGATATATGTTAACCGTGACTCGTCTATTCACAAAATGGGTAGAATGTTTGCCTTGCAAGACTTGCAGTTCAAGTGTGTGTGCGTCTCTACTCATTAACCACGTGTTTTCCAGGTTCGGTCTTCCTCAACGCATAGAGTCCGATCGCGGAAGTCATTTCACTAGTGAGGTGATGACAAAAACGTGGGAGATACTGGGAGTAAAAAGGAAGCTACATATAGCTTACCGGCCAGCCTCTAGTGGTGGAGTGGAACGATACAACCAAACAATTGTCAACATTCTAAAGAAATTTGTCAATCAATCCGGTAAGGACTGGGATGTAAAGTTGCCTCTGGTTCTCATGGCCATCAGAGCCACTCCAAGCGCAGCAACCAAACTTTCTCCCTTCAAAATGATCACAGGAAGGAAGATGGTGTTACCCCAGCATTTACTCTACCGGACAACAGACCAAAATTTGATAAATGCTTCAACAGCCCATCAATACATAGAGAATCTATGTAAGCACCTTCAACATGCTTTTGCATTTGCCCAGAAGAATCTGGAGAAAGCAGCCGTAAGCGCCAAAACCTACTATGATCTGAAGACTACTCAAAAGGAGTACCAAATTTCCGATCAGGTTTATCTCTATAACTTTGCCCGGGATCAGGTGAAGGAAAAGAAGTTCCTGCCTTCCTGGAAGGGACCCTATGTCGTCATTGACAAATTGTCACCTGTGGTCTACAAGATCAAAATTCCTAAGGGGGATGAATTTATAGAGAAATAGGTGCATATTAATCAATTACGTGTTTGTCATCCTAGGTCACAACTTCGCCAAATGGAAGGATTGCCGGATGATGAAGAGTAAAGAGATATCAAGGTTACAGCTAAAGACGGAAACCCAGGATTGGTATAGTATGAACATACAAAAGTATTAACCTATCCTCATGTATTTTCCTCTGTAACTAATTATCTCTTGACTCACTTTTGTATTGAGAACTTGCTCTGTCCAAGAAAAGAAACAATGCCAAATCAAAGATGTATGGTAGTATTAATTTTTTTTCTTGCAGGAGTGATAAAAAGTGGAAGATGTATGTACATTTGTCATACAATATATTTCAGGCGCAAGATGGCATTGAGTGTTGTTGCCGTTATCTACATCATCCTGATAGTGGGGAAGTAGTTCCAGGTCGAGCCGATTGCTATACCAGGCCCTTTATCTGGGATCATGCTACAGGATACCACGGGATTCCTCTTGACGAATAAGAGGATTCTATCCCAAAAGATCTACGTCAGTTTGGATCCACGTGTCTTCGCCGAAAGACAGTTCAACATTTCCGAGATTTTGTCTCCGGAGATATAGATTTGGCATCAAATGCACATCGGCTATTCCCAAGAAAGGATTACACAGATCCTGGAACAGACAAGGAAAACCATGACTAGAGAACAGTTTTCAACAAGTCGGCGACCAAAGCGGTTCATTTCTGCGATTACAGCCGCCATAATCTTTGCCGTAGTGGGCACTGTCATTGCCACCGGTGTATCAGCTGCTAATTCCATCTCTATTAAGACATTGGAACTTGAGATTGGTTCAGTGAAAAGGAACCTAATGAGTATTCATGCAGAGATGGAGAATAAAAAAAAAACATTTATCGGACTTATATTCCGTTGTAGAGGATACTGTCGTTACCACCGACTTACACTCAAAATTATTGACTCATTCAATAAATCTTCATGAGTCACGAATAGAGTTGAGCGAACACCTGGATGTTCGGGTTCGAGAAGTTCGGCCGAACTTCCCGGAAATGTTCGGGTTCGGGATCCGAACCCGACCCGAACTTCGTCCCGAACCCGAACCCCATTGAAGTCAATAAGGACCCGAACTTTTCTGCACTAAAAAGGCTATAAAACAGCCCAGGAAAGGGCTAGAGGGCTGCAAAAGGCAGCAAAATGTAGTTAAATCCCTTGCAAACAAATGTGGATAGGGAAATGAATAAAAATAAAAATAAAATAAATAAAAATTAACAAATATCAATTGGAGAGAGTTCCCATAGCAGAGAACCAGGCTTCATGTCAGCAGAGAATCAGTCTTCATGTCATAGCAGAGAATCAGGCTTCACGTCAGCCAAAACTGGAACAATCCATTGTCATATATTTAGGCCCCGGCACCCAGACAGAGGAGAGAGGTCCCATAACAGAGATTCAGGCTTCATGTCAGCAGAGAATCAGTCTTCATGTCATAGCAGAGAATCAGGCTTCATGTCACCCACCACTGCAACAGGCCACTGTCACACATTTAGGCCCAGGCACCCAGAAAGAGGAGAGAGGTCGCATAGCAGAGATTCAGGCTTCATGTCATAGCAGAGAATCATGCTTCACGTCACCCAACACTGGAACAGGCCACTGTCAGATATTTTCAGGCCCCGGCACCCAGACAGAGGAGAGGTTCATTCAACTTTGGGTTGCCCCGCAATATAATGGTAAAATGAAAATAAAAATAGGATTGAATGAGGAAGTGCCCTGGAGTAGAATAATATATTGTTAAGGGGAGGTAGTTAATGTCTAATCTGCACAAGGGATGGACAGGTCCTGTGGGATCCATGCCTGGTTCATTTTTATGAACGTCAGCTTGTCCACATTGGCTGTAGACAGGCGGCTGCATTTGTCTGTAATGACGCCCACTGCCGTGCTGAATACACGTTCAGACAAAACGCTGGCCGCCGGGCAGGCCAGCACCTCCAAGGCTTAAAAGGCTAGCTCTGGCCACGTGGACAATTTGGAGACCCAGAAGTTGAATGGGGCCGAACCATCAGTCAGTACGTGGAGGGGTGTGCACACGTACTGTTCCACCATGTTAGTGAAATGTTGCCTCCTGCTAACACGTTACGTATCAGGTGGTTGTGCAGTTAGCTGCGGCGTGTTGACAAAACTTTTCCACATCTCTGCCATGCTAACCCTGCCCTCAGAGGAGCTGGCCGTGAGACAGCTGCGTTGGCGACCTCTTGCTCCTCCTCTGCCTTCGCCTTGGGCTTCCACTTGTTCCCCTGTGACATTTGGGAATGCTCTCAGTAGCGCGTCTACCAATGTGCGCTTGTACTCGCGCATCTTCCTATCACGCTCCAGTGCAGGAAGTAAGGTGGGCACATTTTCTTTGTACCAGGGATCCAGCAGGGTGGAAACCCAGTAAACCGCACACGTTAAAATGTGGGCAACTCTGCTGTCGTTGCGCAGGCACTGCAGCATGTAGTCGCTCATGTGTGAAAGGCTGCCCAGAGGTAAGGTCAAGCTGTCCTCTGTGGGAGGCGTATCGTCATCGTCCTGCGTTTCCCCCCAGCCACGCACCAGTGATGGCCCGAGCTGCGTTGGGTGCCACCCCGCTGTGAACATGCTTCATCCTCATCCTCCTTCACCTCCTCCTTATCCTCGTCCTCCTCGTCCTCCAGTAGTGGGCCCTGGCTGGCCACATTTGTACCTGGCCTTTGCTGTTCCAAAAAACCTCCCTCTGAGTCACTTCGAAGAGACTGGCCTGAAAGTGCTAAAAATGACCCCTCTTCCTCCTCCTCCTCCTCCTCCTCCTGGGCCACCTCCTCTTCCATCATCGCCCTAAGTGTTTTCTCAAGGAGACATAGAAGTAATATTGTAACGCTGATAACGGCGTCATCGCCACTGGCCATGTTGGTGGAGTACTCGAAACAGCGCAACAGGGCACACAGGTCTCGCATGAAGGCCCAGTCATTGGTGGTGAAGTGGTGCTGTTCCGCAGTGCGACTGACCCGTGCGTGCTGCAGCTGAAACTCTACTATGGCCTGCTGCTGCTCGCACAGTCTGTCCAGCATGTGCAAGGTGGAGTTCCACCTGGTGGGCACGTCGCATATGAGGCGGTGAGCGGGAAGGCCGAAGTTACGCTGTAGCGCAGACAGGCGAGCAGCGGCAGGATGTGAACGCCAGAAGCGCGCACAGACGGCCCGCACTTTATGCAGCAGCTCTGACATGTCGGGGTAGTTGTGAATGAACTTCTGCACCACCAAATTCAGCACATGCGCCAGGCAAGGGATGTGCGTCAAACCAGCTAGTCCCAGAGCTGCAACGAGATTTCGCCCATTATCGCACACCACAAGGCCAGGCTTGAGGCTCACCGGCAGCAACCACTCGTCGGTCTGTTGTTCTATACCCCGCCACAACTCCTGTGCGGTGTGGGGCCTGTCCCCCAATGCAAAGTAAATTAGGGATGGAGGGGTTAAAAAAAAAAAAGTTAACTTACCTGCTCCATAGCTGCCGGTCTCTTTTCTATCTTCAGGACCTGGCAAAAGACCTGTGGTGACGTCACTGTGCTCATCACATGGTCCAATCACATGAATTATCACCATGGTGAGTGACCATGTGATTGGACCATGTGATGTGACGTCACCACAGGTCCTTAGCCGGCAGCTCTACAGTAGAAGACAGAGATCCGCAACTACGCAATCAAGTGGACTCGGTGAGTTACATTTATTTTTATTTTTAACCCCTCCATCAATATTTTACTTTGCATTCTGTATTCAGAACCATGTTATAAGGGAAAATAATACAGATCGGGTCCCCAGCCCGATCGTCACCTAGCAACCATGCGTGAAAATCGCACCGCATCCGCACTTGCTTGCGGATGCTTGCGATTTTTACGCGGCCCCCTTCACTTCTATGGTGCCTGTGTTGCGTGAAAAAAGCGGAATATAGAGCATGCTGCAATTTTCACGCAACGCACAAGTGATGCGCGAAAATCACAGCTCATGTGCACAGCCCCTGGGTCTGGATTCAGTGCGGGTGCAATGCGTTCACATCACGCATTGCACTCGCGCGGAATACTCGCCCATTTGAAAGGGGCCTTTATGTCACTGTCTGCAGCGGACACCATCTATTGAAAAAGTACACTGGATGTCACAGATATTTTTTGGATGCGCACACTTTATACTGGAGATGTGGCGCAGCTAATCTCGCTGTCCGCAGCGGACACCGTCTATTGAAAAAGTACTCTTGATGTCACAGATATGTTTTGGATGCGCAGACTTTACACTAGAGATGTGGCGCAGCTAATCTCACTGTCCGCAGCTGACACAGTCTATTGAAAAAGTACACTGGATGTCACAGATAATTGTGGGATGCGCACAATTTACACTGGAGATGTGGCGCAGCTAATGTCACTGTCCGCAACAGACACCGTCTATTGAAAAAGTACACTGGATGTCACAGATATGTTTTGGATGCGCAGACTTTACACTGGAGATGTGGCGCAGCTAATCTCACTGTCCGCAGCTGACACAGTCTATTGAAAAAGTACACTGGATGTCACAGATAATTTTGGGATGCGCACAATTTACACTGGAGATGTGGCGCAGCTAATGTCACTGTCCGCAGCAGACACCGTCTATTGAAAAAGTACACTGGATGTCACTGATATTTTTGGGATGCGCACACTTTATAATGGAGAATGGGCGCAGCTAATCTCACTATCCGCAATGGACACCGTCTATCGAAAAAGTACTCTTGATGTCACAGATATTTTTTTGATGCGCACACTTTGCACTGGAGATGTGGCGCAGCTAATCTCACTGTACGCAGCGTACACCGTCTATTGAAAAAGTACACTGGATGTCACAGAAATTTTTGGGATGCGCACACTTTACACTGGAGATGTGGCGCAGCTAATGTCACTGTCCGCAGCAGACACCGTCTATTGAAAAAGTACACTGGATGTCACTGATATTTTTGGGATGCGCACACTTTATAATGGAGAATGGGCGCAGCTAATCTCACTATCCACAATGGACACCGTCTATCGAAAAAGTACTCTTGATGTCACAGATATTTTTTGGATGCGCACACTTTGCACTGTAGATGTGGCGCAGCTAATCTCACTGTACGCAGCGGACACCGTCTATTGAAAAAGTACACTGGATGTCACAGATATGTTTTGGATGCGCAGACTTTACACTAGAGATGTGGCGCAGCTAATCTCACTGTCCGCAGCAGTCACCGTCTATTGAGAAAGTACACTGGATGTCACAGATATTTTTTGGCTTCGCACACTTTACACTGGAGATGTGGCACAGCTAATGTCACTGTCTGCAGCGGACACTGTCTATTGAAAAAGTACACTGGATTTCACAGATCTTTTTTGGATGCGCACACTTTACACTGGAGATGTGGCCCAGCTAATCTCACTGTTCGCAGCGGACACCATCTATTGAAAAAGTACACTGGATGTCACAGATATTTTTTGGATGCGAACACTTTAGCTGTGCCACATCTCCAGTGTAAAGTGTGCATATCCAAAAAATATCTGTGACATCCAGTGTACTTTTTCAATAGACGGTGTCCTCTGTGGACAGTGACATTAGCTGCGCCACATCTCCAGTGTAATATCACTGTCCGCAGCGGACACCATCTACTGAATAAGTACACTGGATGTTACAGATTTTTTTTTGATGTGCACACTTTACACTGGAGATGTGGCGCAGCTAATCTCACTGTCCGCAGCAGACACCGTCTGTTAAAAAAGTACACTGGATGTCACAGATGTTTTTTCGATGCACACACCTTACACATGAGATGTGGCACGGATAATTTGACTGTCCTCAACGACCACCGTTTACGGAAAAAGTACACTGAATGTCACTGATATTTTAGGGATGCCCACACTTTACACTGGAGATGTGGCGCAGCTAATCTTACTGTCCACAGCGGACACCGTCTACGGAAAAAGTACACTGAATGTCACTGATATTTTTTGGATGCGCACACTTTACACTGGAGATGTGGCGCAGCTAATCTTACTGTCCGCAGCGGACACCGTCTACGGAAAAAGTACACTGGATGTCACTGATATTTTAGGGATGCCCACACTTTACACTGGAGATTAGAGATGTCGCGAACATAAAATTTTCTGTTCGCAAACGGCGAACGCGGAATTTTGCAAATGTTCGCGAACGGGCGAATCGGGCGAACCTCCATTGACTTCAATAGGCAGGCAAATTTTAAACCCCACAGGGACTCTTTCTGGCCACAATAGTGATGGAAAAGTTGTTTCAAGGGGACTAACACCTGGACTGTGGCATGCTGGAGGGGAATCCATGGCAAAACTCCCATGGAAAATTACGTAGTTGACGCAGAGTCGGGTTTTAATCCATAAAGGGCATAAATCACCTAACATTCCTAAATTGATTGGAATAACGTGATTTAAAACATCAGGTATGATGTTGTATCGATCATGGTAGTGTAACGGTTACGCCCGCTTCACAGTGACAGACCAAACTCCCTGTTTAACGCACCGCAAACAACTGCAAACAGTCCATTTGCACAAGGTTGGATACCAAGCTAGCCATGTCCCGTTCCTTGTCCTCACTGATGTCATTGAAGGTCTCTTCCTCCACCCAGCCACGTACAACACCAAGGGTCCCCGAAAGGTGACAACAAGCCCCCTGGGACGCCTGCTGTGTTTGGTCTTCCACCTCCTCAAAGCCACCTTCCTCCTCTGCCTCCTCTTCTTCATACTCCTCTCTCTGCGTTGCCTCTCTCTGCGTTATTATAAGGTGTGTTAAGTAGTACTATTCCTATCAGTTTAATCATTGTTACGTCCCCTATCAGGGGACGTGTATATGGAATCGATTTTAGGAACCGGGAGATGGAAAAAGATGCTTGGTTGGTCCTCCTACTTCAAATTTGGGGCACTGCGCGTGCAATCTAATGTGACACCAGATATGAGTGGTGTGTTAAGTAGTACTATTCTTATCAGTTTAATCCCTGTTACGTCCCCTATCAGATTTTGGAATAGATTTTAGACAACCGCAAAGAGTTGTCAATAGTTGACACACTCATGACATAAATTTTAAACCTCTATGCGTCAATCTTGGTGTAGTGATGACTGTGCTCATGCGCACGTTTGGGAGATTGCAGGCAATGGGGGTTTTTCAAAGCCTATAGTCGTACTGAGGTAGTTCAGTGACAGTTAAGTGACCCAGAAAACAATGATTCTGCAGTGTGGGCCCATTGTTGGCCTAGTAAGCTTTAATGATCACCTTAGATGATCACAAAGAAAATTTTATGTTTTTTCTATGCAAAATTATCCAGCCGATCGCTTTTGGTCTGTTCACAATGAAGCAACGACCTTATCATCTGTGGTGTGCCAACATTGTCATTGCCAACACACTCATAGAGGTGGTCGCTTTATTGGGATACGCAAGCCCCTTCACCCCTTCAAGGTAACGATCACGAAGGGGAATTGACACATGTATGTGCCTTTTTTTTCTTTGAAGCCACAGTGCAGCACCAGAGGCGAGAAAAATTAGGCATGTACACATGCCTGAAAAATTAGGTATTGTTGCAGCCGCTGTTTTTTTCCCAGGCAGAAAGTGCCCTAAAACATTGCGGCTTGAACCCTAGTTTTTGGCGGATAAGTCACGCAAGTCATCCGGCATTCAGAGATAAAATACAGCAGCGTGTGGACCATTTTTAGCCCAAGGCAGTTCATCTCATCAGGCCTTTTTTAGTCTAATGTATCGCCCACTGTCAGTCCCTTCGGGATCCATCCCTCATTCATCTTAATAAAGGTGAGGTAATCTATTTTTTTTTTAACCTAGGCGACTTTTCTTCACAGTGACAATACCTCCTGCTGCACTGAAGGTCCTTTCTGACAGGACACTTGAAGCGATGCAGGCCAGAAGTTCTATCGTAAATTGGGATAGCTCAGGCCACAGGTCAAGCCTGCACACCCAGTAGTCAAGGGGTTCATCGCTCCTCAGAGTGTCGATATCTGCAGTTAAGGCGAGGTAGTCTGCTACCTGTCGGTCGAGTCGTTATCTGAGGGTGAACACCGAAGGGCTGTGGCGATGCGTAGGACTTAAAAAGCTCTGCATGTCCTCCATCAACATCACGTCTGTAAAGCATCCTGTCCTTGCCGGCGTGGTCGTGGTAGGAGGATTACTTTCACCTCTTCCCCTGTTAGATTCCCGTTGTGCTGTGACATCACCCTTATACGCTGTGTAAAGCATACTTTTTAATTTATTTTGGAACTGCTGCATCCTTTCAGACTTGCGGTAATTCAGTAACATTTCAGGCACTTTCTGCTTATACCGGGGGTCTAGTAGCGTGGCCACCCAGTACAGGTCGTTCTCCTTCAGCCTTTTTATACGGGGGTACCTCAACAGGCATGACAGCATGAAAGACCCCATTTGCACAAGGTTTGATGCCGAGCTACTCATGTCCCGTTCCTCGTCCTCAGTGATCTCACTGAAAGTCTGTTCTTCTCCCCAGCCACGTACAACACCACGGGTACCAGATAGGAGACAACGAGCACCCTGGGATTCCTGTTGTGGTTGGTCTTCCTCCTCCTCCTCAAAGCCACATTCCTCCTCTAACTTCTCTTCCTCACAATCCTATTCCAGCGTTGCCGCAGATCCAGCAAGCGATGCTGATAAGGCTGTTTCTGGTGGTGATGGTGACCACAACTCTTCCTCTTCCTCTTCACGCTCATCTATGGCCTGATCCAGCACTCTTCACACGGCACGCTCCAGGAAGAAAACAAATGGGATGATGTCGCTGATGGTGCCTTCAGTGCGACTGACTAGGTTTGTCACCTCCTCAAAAGGACGCATGAGCCTACAGGCATTGTGCATAAGCGTCCAGTAACGTGGCAAAAAAATTCCCAGCTCCGCAGAGGCTGTCCTAGCACCCCGGTCATACAAATACTTGTTGACGGCTTTTTCTTGTTGGAGCAGGCGGTCGAACATTAGGAGTGTTGAATTCCAACTTGTCTGGCTGTAGCAAATCAAGCGCCTCACTGGCATGTTGTTTCGCCGCTGGATATCTGAAAAGTGCGCCATGGCCGTGTAGGAACGCCTGAAAAGGCCACACACCTTCCTGGCCTGCTTAAGGACGTCCTGTAAGCCTGGGTACTTATGCACAAAGCGTTATACGATCAGATTACACACATGTGCCATGCACGGCACATGTGTCAACTTGCCAAATTCAATGCCGCCAACAAATTGCTTCCGTTGTTACACACCACTTTGCCGATCTCCAGTTGGTGCGAAGTCAGCCACTGATCCAACTGTGCGTTCAGGGCGGACAGGAGTGCTGGTCCGGTGTGACTCTGTACTTTCAGGCAAGTCAACCCCAAGACGGCGTGACACTGTTGTATCCGGGATGTGGAATAGCCCCTGGGGAGCTGGGGGGGTGCCGTTGATGTGGAGCAAGACGCAGCAGCAGAAGAAGAGGACTCAGCCGAGGAGGTTATGGAAGAGGATGGAGTAGGAGGAGTAGAGGAGGTGGCAGCAGGCCTGCCTGCAAGTCGTGGCGATGTCACCAACTCCTCTGCAGAGCCACGCATTCCATGCTTGTCAGCCGTCAGCAGGTTTACCCAATGCGCAGTGTAGGTGATATACCTGCCCTAACCATGCTTTGCAGACCAGGTATCAGTAGTCAGATGGACCCTTGCCCCAACACTGTGTGCCAGACATGCCATTACTTCCTTTTGCACAATCGAGTACAGGTTGGGGATTGCCTTTTGTGCAAAGAAATTTTGGCCAGGTACCTTCCACTGCGGTGTCCCAATAGCTACAAATTTTTTGAATGCCTCAGACTCCACCAGCTTGTATGGTAAAAGCTGGCGGACTAAGAGTTCAGACAAACCAGCTGTCAGACGCCGGGCAAGGGGGGGACTTTGTGATATTGGCTACTTACGCTCAAACATGTCCTTGACAGACACCTGACTGTGGGCAGATGAGCAGGAACTGCTCAAGGCGAGAGACGGAGTGGCAGATGGTTGAGAGGGGGCAAGGAGAACAGCAGTGGTTGACGTGACTGAAGATGCTGGACCAGGAGGAGGATGGCGGCTTTGAGTTTGTGTGCTGCTTGTACTCATGTGTTGATCCCATAGGCATTTGTGATGTGCGATCATGTGCCTTTGCAAAGCAGTTGTACATAGGTGGGTGTTGAACTTCCCACGACTCAGTTTCTTTTGGCACAGGTTGGAAATGGCATTGCTATTGTCAGAGGCAGACACACAAAAAAAATTCCACACTGCTGAGCTCTGCAATGACGGCATTCTGCGTTGATTGGCATGCTGTCTGGCTGACCCCGGATGCCGAAGCATGCTGTCTGACTGTGCCACTAGCTCCTTGCGATGACCCCCCCCTGCTTCCAACTCGTCTCCTCCTCCTCTCTGTCTTCCCATCAGAACTTTTCCCCTGTTCTTCTTCTCTTCGAGCGGGCACCCATGTGACATCCACGGACACATCGTCATCATCAACCGCTTCACTTGTATCTGACAACTCAGCAAAGGAAGCAGCAGCAGGTACAACATGATCATCATCACACCATGCGTCCATGTGTATAATGCTGCCTGACTGAGACATTTCCCTGTTATCTACATCCTCTGGCAATAATGATTGCGCATCACTCATTTCTTCCAACTGATGTGTAAATAACTCCTCTGACAGATCATGTGAAGCGGCTGTGGTGCTAGTGTTGGTGGTGGCGGCAGGCGGGCGAGTGGTAACTTGAGAGGTGCCCGAAGCTGAGCTGGAGGAGGATGGTGCGTCAAGGTTCCGAGCGGAAGCTGTAGAAGATTGGGTGTCCTGTGTTAGCCAGTCAACTATGTCCTTAGAACTTTTCGAGTTCAGTGTACGTGGCCTCTGAACACTGGGCATTATTCTAGGGCCAAAAGGAATCACAGCACCACGACCACGACGGCCCCTGCAGAGTGGCCTGCCTCTGCCTGTCATTTTTTTTAGATTCGTTAAGTTGTACTATGCGTGCAAGCTACTGTGACACCAGAGTTGCGCTGGTGACACTATGCACTTGCAGCTGGGCCTTAAACACACAAACACGTGTGTGCAACTGACTGCTATTTATTCACAGTCAAAATTGTTGTTTTTCTTTAAATGGAATCGAATGTGACACCAGATATGAGTTGCGCTGGTGACACTGTGCACTTGCAGGGCATGAAACACACGCGCTTGCCGGCAACTGACTGTTATTGAGTGGTAGCACTGGGCAAGTGGGCACAGTATACGCTGTGAGCCTGACACACATGCTGGCAGGCAGGCAACTGCAATTAGATTACACAGGGAAAAAAAAAAAGCAGACTGATGTTCTAGCCCTAAAAAGGGCTTTTTGGGGTGCTGTCCTTACAGCAGAGATCAGATGAGTCTTTCAGGACTGTAGTGGACACTGAATACACTGCCCTAGCTATCGATTTCCCTATTAAATCAGCAGCAGCAGCACTGTCCCTCCTCTCACTAAGAATGCAGCTTCCGAATGAATCTAAAATGGATGCTGTCCAGGAGGTGGGAGGGTCTTGGAGGGAGGGTCTGCTGCTGATTGGATGGAATGTGTCTGCTGACTGTGAGGTACAGGGTCATTAGGAACCCAGGTCTAAGTTGAATTCGCAATGCGATTAATATAACCTGTATTAATCGCATTGCGATCACAACTTAGATCTGAGTTCCTAATGGTTGTATTGCTAGAATTGACGAATATAACGAATATAGCACTATATTCTCAATCTTCGTTATATTTTAGCAATACAACAACCATTAGGAATCCAGCTTTAAGTTGAATTCGCAATGCGATTAATATAACCTGTATTAATCGCATTGCGATTACAACTTAGTCAAATTTGTGACACTGCAGCTTTCGAATGAATCTAAAATGGATGCTGTCCAGGAGGTGGGAGGGTCTGGGAGGGAGGGTACAATGCTGATTGGCTGGACTGTGTCTGCTGACTGTGAGGTACAGGGTCAAAGTTTACACAATAATGACGAATAGGGGGCGGACCGAACATCGCATATGTTCGCCCGCCGCGGCGAACGCGAACAAGCGATGTTCGCCAGGAACTATTCGCCGGCGAATAGTTCGGGACATCACTACTGGAGATGTGGCGCGGATAATTTAACTTTCCGCAGCGGATACCGTCTATGGAAAGAGTACACTGGATGTCACAGATATTTTTTGGATGCGAACACTTTAGCTGCGCCACATCTCCAGTGTAAAATGTGCGCATCCAAAAAATATCTGTGACATCGAGTGTACTTTTTCAATATACAGTGTCCGCTGCGGACAGTGAGATTAGCTGCGCCACATCTCCAGTGTAATCTCACTGTCCGCAGCTCAATTCATCTAATGAAAAAGTACACTGGATGTTACAGATATTTTTGGATGCGCACACTTTACACTGGAGATGTGGCGCAGCTAATCTCACTGTCCACAGCAGACACCATTTATTGAAAAAGTACACTGGATGTCACAGATATTTTTTGGATGTGCACACTTTACACTGGAAATGTGGCGCAGCTAATCTCACTGTTCGCAGCGGACACCATCTATTGAAAAAGTACACTGGATGTCACAGATATTTTTTGGACGTGCACACTTTACACTGGAGATGTGGCACAGCTAATCTCACTGTTCGCAGCGGACACCATCTATTGAAAAAGTACACTGGATGTCACAGATATTTTTTGGATGCGAACACTTTAGCTGTGCCACATCTCCAGTGTAAAGTGTGCGCCTCCAAAAAATATCTGTGACATCCAGTGGACTTTTTCAATTGACGGTGTCCGCTGCGGACAGTGAGATTAGCTGCGCCACATCTCCAGTGTAATATCACTGTCCGCAGCGGAAACCATCTACTGAAAAAGTACACTGGATGTTACAGATATTTTTTTGATGCGCACACTTTACACTGGAGATGAGGCGCAGCTAATCTTACTGTCCGCAGCGGACACCATCTGTTAAAAAAGTACACTGGATATCACAGATGTTTTTTCGATGCACCCACTTTACACATGAGATGTGACACGAATAATTTAACTGTCTTCAGCGGCCACCGTTTACGGAAAAAGTACACTGAATGTCACTGATATTTTAGGGATGCCCACACTTTACACTGGAGATGTGGCGCGGATAATTTAACTGTCCGCAGCGGACACCATCTATGTAAAAAGTACACTGGATGTCACAGATATTTTTTGGATGCGCGCACTTTACACTGGAGATGTGGCGCAGCAAATCTCACTGTCCGCAGCGGACACCGTCTATTGAAGAAGTACAGTGGATTTCACAGATATTTTTTGGACGTGCACACTTTACACTGGAGATGTGACACAGCAAATCTTAATGTCTGCAGCGGACACCATCTATTGAAAAAGTACACTGGATTTCACAGATATTTTTTAGATGCGGACACTATAGCTGCGCCACATCTCCAGTGTAAAATGTGTGGATCCAAAAAATATCTGTGACATCCAGTGTACTTTTTCAATAGACGGTGTCCGCTGCGGACAGTGAGATTAGCTGCGCCACATGTCCAGTGTAATCTCACTGTCCGCAGCGGACACCATCTACTGAAAAAGTACACTGGATGTCACTGATATTTTTTGGATGCGCACACTTTACACTTGAGATGTGGCACAGCTAATCTCACTGTTCGCAGTGGACACCATCTATTGAAAAAGTACACTGGATGTCACAGATATTTTTTGGATGCAAACACTCTAGCTGTGCCACATCTCCAGTGTAAAGTGTGCGCCTCCAAAAGATTTCTGTGACATCCAGTGTACTTTTTCAATAGACGGTGTCCGCTGTGGTCAGTGAGATTAGCTGCGCCACATCTCAAGTGTAAAGTTTGCGCATCCAAAAAATATCTGTGACATCCAGTGTACTTTTTCAATAGACGGTGTCCAATGCGGACAGTGAGATTAGCTGCGCCACATCTCCAGTGTAATCTCACTGTCCGCAGCGGACACCATCTACTGAAAAAGTACACTGGATGTCACAGATATTTTTTGGATGCGCAAACTTTACACTTGAGATGTGGCGCAGCTAATCTCACTGTCCACAGCGGACACCGTCTATTGAAAAAGTACACTGGATGTCACAGAAATTTTTTGGAGGCGCACACTTTACACTGGAGATGTGGCGCAGCTAATCTCACTGTCCGCAACGGACACCGTCTATTGAAAAAGTACTCTTGATGTCACAGATATTTTTTGGATGCGCACACTTTACACTGGAGATGTGGCGCAGCTAATCTCACTGTCCGCAGCGGACACCGTCTATTGAAAAAGTACTCTTGATGTCACAGATATTTTTTGGATGCGCACACTTTACACTGGAGATGTGGCGCAGCTTATCTCACTGTCCGCAGCAGACACCGTCTATTGAAAAAGTACTCTTGATGTCACAGATATTTTTTGGATGCGCACACTTTACACTGGAGATGTGGCGCAGCTAATCTTACTGTCCGCATACTGACACCATCTGTTAAAAATGTACACTGGATGTCACAGATGTTTTTTCAGTGCACACACTTTACACATGAGATGTGGCATGGATAATTTATCTGTCTGCGGCGGCCACCGTCTACGGAAAAAGTACACTGAATGTCACTGATATTTTTGGGATGCGCACACTTTACACTGGAGATATGGCGCGGATAATTTAACTGTCCGCAGCAAACACCGTCTACGGAAAAAGTCCACTAAATGTCACTGATAGTTTAGGGATGCCCACACTTTACACTAGAGATGTGGCGCGGATAATTTAACTCTCCGCAGCGATCACTGTCTACGGAAAGAGAACACTGGATGTTACAGATATTTTTTGGATGCGCACACTTTACATAGGAGATATGACGCCGATAATTTAACTGTCTGCAGCAAACACCATCTATGGAAAAGTACATTGGCTGTCACTGATATTTAAGGGATGCGCACATTTCCACAGGAGATGTTGTGCGGATAATTTAACTGTCCGCAGCTATCTATTAGATGCTTATTAACGCAAGATGCGCAAAAAATATATATTGCTGCTGTCACACACAATAGTCCTTAAAAGGACTTTTGGGCCTCTGAATTTTTTTTTCTAATAAAAATCCTCTAATAACACTACCTTTGCTCTGTCCCTTCTTATGCACAGCTCTCCCTAGGACTGAGAAATTTAGTGCAGGTTGCGCTACAAACATATATTGCTGCTGTCACATACAATTGTCCTTAAAAGGACTTTTGGGTCTCTGAAACGTTTTTGTAATAAAAATCTTCCAATAACACTCCCTACACTGTCTTTCTCTTCCTATGCTCAGCTCTCCCTGACTAACACTGAGCCTAACACGTTTCATCGTGTGCATTATAGCCAGTACTTCCCTACACGTTTATTGGCTGCGTAGCAGGCGAGAAACGTGCGGGGAGGAGGCTCGAGCATTGTGCTTGAGCACATGCGGTACTCGGCCGAGCACCACCGTGTGCCGAGCATCAAGATGCTCGAGCCGAACAGGCGTTCGGCCGAGCAAGCTCGATAATGACTACAGGAGACCACAGAGTGACCCGGTGAAAGAGTGGGTAGGTGGGTGGTGGGTAAAAGAAGGAGCACTTGGCATCAGATGTGTGGCATCTAGCAGGGGTCAGCATCAGAATACAGTAGTAACTGAGGCAGGCAGCTAGAAGAAACTAGTGTCTTTTGTCTTAGTGTTGGTGTGGCACGATGGATGAAATAGGAGGGTGAAGAAAACTTTATCAGCAACTCATAACTCAAGTTGCTGCTGATGGAGCTGGAACTGCTCCTATCCCCCCAACCTGCCACAGCAGCAATGGCAGAGGAACATGAGCGCAGAGGGCCCCCCTGGTCAGACTTGCGAGAGGATGAACGATGGCGCAGATAGGCAGCGGCCAACTGACTACTTAGAATGTCTCTATAGTAGTTCAGAATGTCCTCCCTCTCAGCGGGTGTAAAAAACATCCCCATTTTGGACCGGTAGCGAGGGTCTAACAAGGTATATAGCTAGAAGTCATCCCTCTGCCAAATGCTTACAATTCGGATGTCACTACGCAAGCAAGTGAGCATGCATCGGGCCATTTGTGCAAGTGACTCTGAGGCACTCCCTGCCTCCATCTCCACTGCATACTGCTATGGTGTGTCTGGGTCCTCCGCCTCGTCTTCCTCATTGCCCTGTAGCTCCTCCAGCTGCTCCTGCGCCTCCTCTCCTGTCACCTGTGTATAAAAAGCCACCCATTTCGCTACACATTGCTTGTGCTCCAATGTTCTCCTTCTCCAGTTCAGCCCCACCCAGGGCTCATGTGGCCATGAGATCTAGGCGCCCCGTCTTCAGTCCCCTAACCAGCTGACATCAAATTTACCTGACAATTTTTAGGATGTCTTGCAGATGGGTGGAAGACTTCAGGAACCGCTTGACAACCAGATTGAACACATGTTCCATGCACTATGCATGGCTCATCCCTCCTTGACGCAGCGCCGACACCATGTTTTTCCAGTCGTCGGTCACCATGGTTCCAATTTTGAGATGTCGCAGAGAAAGACAGGATTCGATTTCTTGATAAAGTACACAGAGTAGTTCCTCCCCTGTGTGACTCCGTTCAACTAGGCAGACGAGGTGCAGAACACCGTGACACCGCTGTGCCCTGCACATGTGGTATGCTGGAGGGGCACTGTGAATTGTACATACAGTGGAGGCTGAGGACGCGGTGGAGGATGAGGAGGCAGATGCTGACATTGTCGCAGGACCAATGGCGTGAGAACATGTAGGCAGAAGCGGCATCACCTGGCCAAGTTGCTGGTGTGGCTGTGCAGGAACCACATTCACCCAGTGGGCCGTAAAGGACATGTATTTTCCTTGACCGTAGTTACAGCTCCACACGTCGGCACTGCCGTGCACTTTGGCAGACACTAACAGGCTCAAGGACTGTCCCACCTTCTGTTTTACATACGTGTGAAGGGCTGGTCCTGCTTTTTTGGCAAAAAAATAATGGCTTGGGACTCTCCACCTTGCTCGGCACAAGCCTTCAGTTTTCTGAACTGTGCAGAGTCCACCACTTGGAAAGGGAGGGACTGCTGCACCAGCAACTTGGCCAGAAGCACATTCAGCTTCTGCGCCTTTGGATGAGTGCACGCAAACTGTTGTCTCTTGACAATCGCTTCGGTGATCGACGAGGAGTAGGAGGAGGCGCAGGAGCATCAAGACCAGTAGATGATGGGAAGGACAGACAGCTTCCCTCAGCTGAGGTGGTGGAGCCTTGACTGCCTGATATCGGGTGCATGTCACATCGGAGCCACCGTTCTCCCAGGCCACTTTATGGTGACGCTGCATATGTTGACACCCTGACATGGTATCGTGCAGTAAAACAGAGGGCACCGCACATGCTTGAGACTTGGGAAATTAAGCTGAATTGCAGGCTGTCACTCAAAGGCAAGGGGGGGCATGTTTACCTTGACTTGAAGCAAGGAGGCAGCTGCCCCCTTGACTTCCAGCTGACATGCAAATTAGTGCGGACGGAGGATAAAAGATCGTTTTCTGACCTTACGCAGCATCGGACTGCAGGATGAAAAGTATGATTAGTATCACACTGCAGGCTACCCTGAGGTACTGCTGGCGGGTTTACATGCATTTAAGAGGTGATCGGTTCCCTTTAAGGACTATAGTTGTATCTGGCTGTAATATATATTATTAGCGCAACCTGCGATAAATTGTGTGCAATTGTTAGCTCCGCTTCTGATAGTGACACAACCTCTGCTACATCTTTTATTTTACATTTGTGCAGCCTAAATATCTGTGACATTCAGCGCAATTGTTTGGCCGCTGGTGACAGCGACATTACCAGTGCTACATCTCCTGTATAATGTTTGACCATCCTAAATATCAGTGACATTAATTCAGTGTAATTTTTTATTAGCCGCTGGTGACAGCGAAATTACTTGCGCTACACTTCCTGTATAACTGTAATGACTGGCGTCACGCACAGGGAGGGAAAAGGGAAAGCCCTGCCCAAGGGAGAGGGAAAGGTGGTGACCCCTGACTCACCTTGCAGCTGGCACCTAACTGCCCTGACGTCCCTAGACGGGTTCCTCACCCGTGCGGCGATCACGTGCCTAAACCCTGGCACGTGCCTAAACCCTGGCTTTCCCTAAAATGAGCCCTAGATAGTGAACGGACCGGTGGGATCGCTAGTCCGCACCACTGACACTAAGAGGGAAACACCAGGGAGAGGACAGACAATACAGACAAACACATACACCCAGGTGGGCGACCACAGCAGACCACAAAGGTCCAACAGGGATCCGGAGGGTAACGTTCTGGACCAACAACCAGAGAACGCAGCAACACAGCTCCAGAGGGTCAGTATAGAAGTCCAGGCAGGAAGCTCTATATCTGGCAACCAGAGAAGTGTTAGAGGGGAATATAAGGAGGTTGGGAGTGCTGGACAAGGAACAGCTGAGGAGAAGGAGCTCCGGATCCCTGAGTGAGCCAAAAAGGGTTGCAAAGCAAACCCAGAAAGCTACCATAAGGAAACAGCCCTATCTTACATAGAGCGCGCAGCCAACCGCTGCGACTTCCTGACCCCGGGTATAACGGAGTCAGGCGTGGCTCTTGACACCCTCGTGACAGTACACCCCTCTCTACGAGGGGCCTCCGGACACTCAGGACCAGGTCTCTCAGGATGAGAGGCATGAAAAGCCCGAACTAGCCTGTCGGCGTTTACCTCAGATGCAGGAACCCACATTCTTTCCTCGGGACCGTAACCTCTCCAATGCACCAGATATTGAAGAGAGCGGCGGACCCGACGATAATTAACAATTTTGGATATCTGAAACTCTAGATTACCATCCACAACAACAGGAGGGGGTGGCAGCGGTGACGGTTCTAGAGGTGGAACATGTTTTTTGAGTAACGACTTATGAAAGACGTTATGGATTTTAAAAGTCTGAGGTAGCTCCAGGCGAAAAGCCACGGGGTTGATGATGGCTACTATTTTGTAAGGGCCAATGAACCTAGGACCCAGTTTCCAAGAGGGAACCTTTAATTTAATATTCCTAGTAGACAACCACACATAGTCATTCACTCCTAGGTCCGGACCTGGCGACCGTCTCTTATCAGCCATGCATTTGTATTTACCTCCCATATTTTTCAAGTTAGCTTGCACCTTCTGCCATACCGATGAAAGAGATGACGAAAACCGTTCCTCTTCGGAAACTCCAGAAGAGCCCCCCTCTTTGAAAGTACAGAATTGGGGATGAAAACCATATGCACCAAGAAATGGTGACTTGCCAGTGGATTCCTGACGACGATTATTCATGGCAAACTCAGCTAACGGTAAATATGCTGACCACAACTCTTGGTTTTCAGACACAAAACATCTTAGATATGTCTCCAGGTTTTGGTTGGTACGCTCAGTCTGTCCATTCGACTGAGGATGGAAAGCTGAGGAAAAGGACAAGTGTACCCCCAAACGGGAACAAAAAGCTTTCCAAAATTTAGAAATAAACTGGGTACCCCGATCCGAAACAACATCGGAAGGGACCCCGTGAAGCTTCACGATTTCACTGATGAATACCTGAGCAAGAGTCTTAGCATTAGGTAGTGCGGGTAACGCAATGAAGTGTACCATTTTGCTAAACCTGTCCACTACTACCAAAATAACTGTTTTACCCGCAGACAAAGGTAAGTCAGTGATAAAATCCATTGACAGATGTGTCCATGGTCTATTGGGAATGACGAGTGGTAATAGAGACCCTGCAGGACGTGTATGCGAAACTTTTGCGCGCTCACAGGTAGAACAAGAAGACACAAAATCCAATACACCCTGACGCAACCTTGGCCACCTAAAACGACGAGACAATAGCTCCAAGGTTGCTTTACTACCCGGCTGCCCAGCAAGTGCCGAATTATGATGTTCCTTTAATAATTCGAAACGCAGGTTCAACGGTACAAACAATTTCTCTGAGGGGCAAGAGACCGGGGCGTCCCCCTGGGCCTCTAACACCTTCCCCTCCAGAGCAGAGTGTACCGCAGAAACAACCACTCCTCTTTGAAGAATGGGTACCGGATCACTCACATTACCCCCTCCAGGGAAACAACGAGATAGTGCATCAGCCTTGGTATTCTTTACCCCAGGACGATAGGTAATAACAAAGTTAAACCTGGTAAAAAATAGCGACCACCTAGCTTGTCTAGGGGTGAGACGCTTAGCTGATTCGAGGTACAGAAGATTTTTGTGGTCCGTAATCACAGTGACGGGGTGGACTGCCCCCTCTAAAAAGTGACGCCATTCTTCAAATGCTGGTTTAATAGCTAATAGTTCGATATTGCCAATATCGTAGTTCTTTTCTACTGCAGATAGTTTTTTAGAAAAGAAAGCACAAGGACGCCATTTGCCAGGAGACGGACCCTGAGACAGCACCTCCCCCACTCCCACCTCTGACGCATCGACTTCAACAATAAAAGGCTGAGAGACATCAGGTTGGACTAGTACAGGTGCCGAGGTAAACCTCTCTTTCAGAGAGGAAAAAGCAACTTTAGCGGCGTCAGACCATTTAGAAAAATCAGTCCCCTTCCTAGTCATGTCAGTAAGGGGTTTTACAATAACTGAATCATTTTTAATGAATTTCCTATAGAAATTCGCGAAGCCCAAGAACCGTTGCAGTGCTTTGAGGTTCTCAGGAAGATCCCACTCTAAAATTGCCTGGTCCTTCCTAGGATCCATACGGAAACCTGAAGCAGATAAAAAATAACCTAGGAATTGTATCTCCTGAATGGCGAAGACACATTTTTCAATTTTAGCATATAATTCATTCGTCCGTAGGACCTGCAGTACTTGTCTGACATGCACCTCATGTGATCTCAGATCAGACGAATAAATTAAAATGTCATCTAGGTATATTACCACAAACCTGCCGATTAGATGACTAAAAATGTCATTAATGAAATGTTGAAAGACGGCAGGAGCATTGGTCAGACCGAAAGGCATAACTAGATTTTCATAATGCCCCTCAGGGGTGTTAAAAGCTGTCTTCCACTCTCCCCCTCCTTGATACGAATCAGATTATAGGCCCCCCTAAGATCAAGTTTGGAGAACCACCTAGCACCCGCAATCTGGTTAAACAGGTCAGGAATGAGAGGAAGAGGGTATGGGTCTCGGATGGTTATCCGATTTAATTCACAAAAATCTAGGCAAGGACGCAGGCCCCCATCTTTCTTTTTAACGAAGAAAAACCCTGCAGCCACGGGTGAAGAAGACGGTCTGATGTGTCCCTTAGCCAAGCTCTCGGAGATATAATCTTTCATGGCTTGTCTCTCTGGACCCGAAAGATTATATAACCTGGTCTTGGGTAATTTTTCGCCGGGAAAAGGGTTAACCGGGCAATCATAAGGACGGTGAGGTGGTAACTTCTGACAACCCTTTTCAGAAAAAACGTCCTCAAAATCCGAAATAAATGTAGGTAGGGTAGTTATAGAGGCGACTAAGCAATTGCTATTTAAGCAATTTTCTCTTCAATGCTCACTCCACTCCGATATCTCCCTGGCCTGCCAATCCACCACTGGATTGTGAGCTACCAACCAGGGAAGGCCCAGCACTACCGGAGTGGGAAGCCCCTCCAGAACATAACATGAAAGCATCTCGTTATGGTGGTCCCCTACCCGAAGGTGTAAATTATGAACAATGTGGGTGAGGTTTCTCTGAGACAGAGGAGCAGAATCAATAGCGAATATGGGAATAGGTCTCTGTAGCGTACAGAGAGACAAACCCATAGTGCGGGCAAAATGGGCATCTATCAAATTTACCCCTGCTCCACTGTCTAGAAAGAAAGAAATAGTCTCCGTCTTCACACCAAAAACAATAACCGCTGGCAACACAAATTGCGATGTACGTATGGAGGAAACATATACCCCCCGGCTGACATCCTCCACACAGCCTGGGGTTAGTAGTTTTCCGACGGTCTTTTATTTAGAAGGACAGACATTAATGAAATGACCCCTCTCCCCACAAAAAAACAAACCCGACGCCTACGGCGAGCCTCAGGAGGACGGACCTGACGAGTAGTTCCTCCTAGCTGCATAGGCTCGTCTAAGTCCGTACAGACTAACTGCTGCTTGGGAGGGGTTACCAATTGCTCCGGTTTTTTCAACCTGTCCCTAAGGTGTCTATCTATTCGGATAGAAAGGGACATAACTGCATCAAGAGAAAAGGGGGTCTCATATAATGCAAGCGCATCCTTAACCCTTTCGGATAACCCCGAGCAGAACTGACTCCTGAGAGCCGGGTCGTTCCATTGGGTATCCGTAGCCCACCTACGGAACTCTGAGCAATACTCCTCTACTGGCCGCTCTCCCTGTAGGAGTGTCCGTAATCTTGATTCAGCCAGTGCGACTCGGTCAGGGTCGTCATATATGAGACCCAAGGCCCCGAAAAACTCATCCACTGACCGAAGAGCCTGGCAATCAGTGGGTAAAGAGAACGCCCAGGACTGCGGGTCCCCCTGCAGCAGGGAAATAACAACCCCCACCCGCTGTTCTTCATTACCAGAGGAGTAAGGGCGCAGTTTAAAATATAATTTACAGGCCTCACGGAATGTCAAAAACTTGTCCCTTCCCCCAGAAAATCGGTCAGGGAGAGGGACTTTGGGTTCCGCAACAACCTGGTTACCAGTAGCAACCGCTGGGCTTGCGGTCAGTTGTAATTGCTGCTGTTGCTGGAGGACCGACGCCTTCAATCCTGTCACCTCCAAAGACAGGCCATGAAATTGTTTGGACAGAGCAGTAATTGGATCCATACTGGATTCTAAGTAGGTAGAATTTTTTTTTTTTATTATTATTTTTTTTTTCCTACACAAAATAAGGGCCAGATATAATGTAATGACCGGCGTCACGCACAGGGAGGGAAAAGGGAAAGCCCTGCCCAAGGGAGAGGGAAAGGTGGTGACCCCTGACTCACCTTGCAGCTGGCACCTGACTGCCCTGACGTCCCTAGACGGGTTCCTCACCCGTGCGGCGATCACGTGCCTAAACCCTGGCTTTGCCTAAAATGAGCCCTAGATAGTGAACGGGCCGGTGGGATCGCTAGTCCGCACCACTGACACTAAGAGGGAAACACCAGGGAGAGGACAGACAATACAGACAAACACATACACCCAGGCGGGCGACCACAGCAGACCACAAAGGTCCAACAGGGATCTGGAGGGTAACGTTCTGGACCAACAACCAGAGGCACAAGCCTTCAGTTTTCTGAACTGTGCAGAGTCCACCACTTGGAAAGGGAGGGACTGCTGCACCAGCAACTTGGCCAGAAGCACATTCAGCTTCTGCGCCTTTGGATGAGTGCACGCAAACTGTTGTCTCTTGACAATCGCTTCGGTGATCGACGAGGAGTAGGAGGAGGCGCAGGAGCATCAAGACCAGTAGATGATGGGAAGGACAGACAGCTTCCCTCAGCTGAGGTGGTGGAGCCTTGACTGCCTGAAATCGGGTGCATGTCACATCGGAGCCACCGTTCTCCCAGGCCACTTTATGGTGACGCTGCATATGTTGACACCCTGACATGGTATCGTGCAGTAAAACAGAGGGCACCGCACATGCTTGAGACTTGGGAAATTAAGCTGAATTGCAGGCTGTCACTCAAAGGCAAGGGGGGGCATGTTTACCTTGACTTGAAGCAAGGAGGCAGCTGCCCCCTTGACTTCCAGCTGACATGCAAATTAGTGCGGACGGAGGATAAAAGATCGTTTTCTGACCTTACGCAGCATCGGACTGCAGGATGAAAAGTATGATTAGTATCACACTGCAGGCTACCCTGAGGTACTGCTGGCGGGTTTACATGCATTTAAGAGGTGATCGGTTCCCTTTAAGGACTATAGTTGTATCTGGCTGTAATATATATTATTAGCGCAACCTGCGATAAATTGTGTGCAATTGTTAGCTCCGCTTCTGATAGTGACACAACCTCTGCTACATCTTTTATTTTACATTTGTGCAGCCTAAATATCTGTGACATTCAGCGCAATTGTTTGGCCGCTGGTGACAGCGACATTACCAGTGCTACATCTCCTGTATAATGTTTGACCATCCTAAATATCAGTGACATTAATTCAGTGTAATTTTTTATTAGCCGCTGGTGACAGCGAAATTACTTGCGCTACACTTCCTGTATAACTGTAATGACTGGCGTCACGCACAGGGAGGGAAAAGGGAAAGCCCTGCCCAAGGGAGAGGGAAAGGTGGTGACCCCTGACTCACCTTGCAGCTGGCACCTAACTGCCCTGACGTCCCTAGACGGGTTCCTCACCCGTGCGGCGATCACGTGCCTAAACCCTGGCACGTGCCTAAACCCTGGCTTTCCCTAAAATGAGCCCTAGATAGTGAACGGACCGGTGGGATCGCTAGTCCGCACCACTGACACTAAGAGGGAAACACCAGGGAGAGGACAGACAATACAGACAAACACATACACCCAGGTGGGCGACCACAGCAGACCACAAAGGTCCAACAGGGATCCGGAGGGTAACGTTCTGGACCAACAACCAGAGAACGCAGCAACACAGCTCCAGAGGGTCAGTATAGAAGTCCAGGCAGGAAGCTCTATATCTGGCAACCAGAGAAGTGTGAGAGGGGAATATAAGGAGGTTGGGTGTGCTGGACAAGGAACAGCTGAGGAGAAGGAGCTCCGGATCCCTGAGTGAGCCAAAAAGGGTTGCAAAGCAAACCCAGAAAGCTACCATAAGGAAACAGCCCTATCTTACATAGAGCGCGCAGCCAACCGCTGCGACTTCCTGACCCCGGGTATAACGGAGTCAGGCGTGGTTCTTGACACCCTCGTGACAATAACGTTTGCGCATCCTAAAATTATCTGTGACATTCAGTGTCATTTTTTCATAGACGCTGCAAACAGCAACATTATCTGTGCTACATCTCCTGTTAAACGTGTGCGCATCCTAAAAATTGATGTGACATTCTGTGTACATTATTTGTGTATACACTTACAAAACCTGCGCTACTGTACGTGCGACATACTTGCAAGCATATATACCATTTAATATGCTGAAGGCGAGCAGTAAGGGACGGGGAAGTGGCCGTGATGCTGATGGTGCACGCAGAGGCCGTGGCCCTGGGTGCGGTGAAACTGTGCCTGCTGCCAGAGCACAAGAAACGCACTCATCAACGATACCTAGCTTCAGTTCATAGTTTGCAGGGCGGCGCTGGACACCACTTTTGAAGTCAGACCAGTGCAACCAGGTGGTCGGTTGGATTGCAGCAGATAATGCTTAAGGTAAATAGGGGAGGGGGGAAATGGGGATTACATTGCAGTGTTCAAATGTACCTATGAAATCAGAGTTGAAGTTGCTGAAACCACTCCTATCAGGTTAAGGAGCCAATAGTCTCTTCTTAAGGAACACCCCTTTTGTGATGTCATGTCTGCTATATATGTGAATGTATTTTTAAATAAACAGGGGTCTTGCTCAGGGGGATGAGGAAGTGCTTTCCCATGAAACCACCTAGTGTGTCTGGTCTCATTATAAAAGCTGTATGGCATACACATACTTATACTTCTAATTGATTTGGCACCCCAAAAAGAAAAAGGAAATCGTATGAATTGCGATGACAAATGGCGTCCCTGGGTGGGCAGACAGCTTGCGTAATTTCCGATTCAAACGCCATTAGTGGACTTGCGCAAAACCATCAGACGAGGTCATAAGGTAATAAGCTTTAATTCTTACAACCTTCTCTGAGTCTTTTGCCCAAGTAGATTCTCAAGAGTTGAATTGGTGTTATCGCGATAGAAAGGTTCAAATTATAGCTGATCTGTCCGTTAGAACGAAAGAACCTGTTGAAATGTTCCTTCTTTGTGTGGTAGGACATGCTGGAACTAAACGGAAGTTGTTAGTCAGTTGAGTTGGATTCCTGTGACATAGAATTGGATCCCAGCCAAGTTCTGACGAGAATCTTGAGGAAAGGGTTAACACCAATTATCATAGGCGATTGGATGTTATTAAGATTTTGTATCCCGGTGAATAGACCAGGGGTCTTCACCAAGTTAGATTGTGGGCTCAATACTATTATATATCGTTTGATCTATGTGTAACTGCGCTTAAGTTAGCGGGTTCGGTAGGAATTACTTATAGTAATTGGATATCGTTTGATCTTTGTGCAACTGCGCTTAAGTTAGCGGGCTCGATAATAATTAGAGATCGTTTGATCTTTGTTTAACCACAATAATGGGAAATTCTAATGTTGCAGGACAAAGTGAGGAGATGTTAACAGCAGCTCAGTTGATGAGAGAAAGAGAAGGAAAAGTTTAAGTAACTAAGTTAAAATCGTTCATGCATGCAATTGGTATGCCTAAAACTGGAAGATGAAATAAATTGTCTATGAAAGTGACTAAAAATTGAAGTAAGTTGGAGAAATGAAATGAGCAGCATTTCTTATTACAAGATGGAGGATTTTGATTCCTATGAGGAACAAATGAAAAAAAAATGTGGCATCCCTTCCCCCACCACATCTGCTGTAACTTTTAAAAGTAATTATGGTTCTTGTAGTTCCACAAGAACCTTTCCTGTTTTCTCTCTGGAATGTGCTCTCAAAAAGAACCCCTCACATCTGTATTTTGCTATTTCCTTCACATCCCCCTCCTGTGCTCTTGCTGAAACCCCCCCTCAGGAATTCAACCCCCCCTCCATATGGGGGTTGGGGGAGGGGGGCTGGTAATTGGTAATGCATCTGCAGACTGTGAAGATACTTATGTATGTTATCTATATATATTCCAGACAGGGCTCCAGCATTGGATTAGATCCAATGATGTTTGCAAATAACCTTTCCAAATTGTATGTTTTGCCCCATGATGCCAATTGGAAGTGTCCAAACCTATCCATCTAAGGTTGCACCCATTCTAAGTCCTTATTAAGATATGAGTGAAAATGTAGGGATATCTACAATGTAGGGAAAATATAAGGATATCATTGTATGATGTATGACATCTTCCACACTCAGTAGTAACATCAATTTTACCATGATGAATAGAATTCCCAATTCAGAGAACTTACTTATGTTGCTTTATAGAAAATTAGTTAAAATATGAAAAGTTGTCTCATATTATTGATGAGATTTGGAAAATTTAGTCCAATGTAGAGCTGGGGATTTAATGCATAGTGAAGATCATTGAGTCTGGGAGGAAGCATCTAGGTGATTAGCCTGTTACATTGTCTGAATATACAACAGGACAGAGTGTGGAGAAAGTTTTCACTAGACTCCAGGAAAGCTGGGCAGATTTGGATTTTTGAGCTTACTTTAGCCATGCATGAGAAAATCCTAAGTGCTGCCTTTGTGGATAGTCTTAAGAATCATCTGGAAAAGTCTAGTGTTGGCTAGGCTTGAGAGAAGTTCATTTTGTCCCTCCATTTTGTTAAAGTTAAATCAAACAAAGGCCTAAGGCGGGCGTGGCTGCCTATCAGTTCTCCCCAATAGGAGGGGGAAGGAAGACTTTGTATGTACTTGCCCACTTCCTCGCCCATGGGAAGAGCTACAAATGTTCAGCCTTCAAATGCAACGCCCATAGGGAATTAACAACCCACAATCAAATTCTGGATCCCTATTATCTATACAATCCTTAGGATCTAAATCCATTGACTCATAGCAAACATGTTCCATGATCTCTCATGGCTAAGGGTAGTATCACATGTGTAGGAATTGATAGTAATGCAATTCCTACTCCTCTCACCAATTAATCACCGTCTTAAGGTGGTACAAAATTAGATCCAACTACTCTGCTGCATCTGGGGGGGGGGGACTAGTAGTAGTAGTAGTAGGGCCTTCTGGGAGTAGTAAATAAAAATACTTTCCCACCTCTGTAAATAAAAATAAAAAGTGCTTTCTGGGAGTAGTAAATAACAATGAACGTTCACATGACTGTCTCCAATTAATAACCACATTTTTGAGTTTCTGATAGATAATTTAAGGTTCTTGGAAGATGGATCATCTCGGACAGGATATGTTGTTCCTACTTAATCTGATGTTTTCAAGAAAGAACCACTCCCTCCAGCAATGTTAGTGCAGGAGACAGAGCTGAAGACACTTACTGAGGTTTGTAAGATGGCTGAGGGTAAGACTGCGAGCATCAATATTAATCCAGGTATGCCTTTGGTATCACTCATTATTATGGTCTAATCTGGTGAAGCAGAGATTTTGTTTGATCCATGGGTAAGTCCATCAATAATGAATGCTGAATGTATAAAATATGTTTGATGCCCTGATGCTTCCTGAGAAGGTAGAGGCTAAACTATTACCTGAAGTCTATGCTAAGTGGAAATCTGTGTGATACGGGATGGCTTAGGGCCAGTGGACTTCCAAAAAGTTTGTCTTTTTCAGAAACAGGGTACAGAGGCCGAAAGGTAACATCAAAGGACAAAGGTAGAAGTGATTATTGAGAATGGACTCTGGAGAGTTGGTAAGAAACTCTTCCTTCAGAGGGTACTCTACCTAAAGAGGATGCATTTAGAACATGGGAAAATCAAGAGAGAGGAGGTGTGATTGGGTTCTGTGGTGGGTGGCTCCTGGGTTCAACAATGCTGCCACTAGGTTAGTTGAAGGTGAAAGCTGTAATAATGATGGGAGAACTATGGGAGTTCCAGGAAGGCATATGCCAAGGTCATCTTACCCATTTCAGAGACTGCGGATTGACTACATTCAGAACAAAGGTGGAACAGTGTGAATATGTCTGTGTCTGTATTGATCTCTTTCCAGGATATTCGGAGATTTGGCCTGTAAAAAAGGCTACAGCTAAAAGATACTGACTGAAGTGAGAGTACCTACCCCTGGGGTTTTTCTCCATCCGATATACATCTAACCGAAAGATAGGCCTAAGTCCTTATGAAGTACTCTTTGGGAATGCCCCTAGATTAGGTCTCTATTTCTCCACTAGATACAGATGCAGCATAGTAGTTTTTCAAATTATGTTGTCTGTTGCACAAATTATTGTCTAATGTGTATTTCCAAGTTTTTGTTGTTTCCTAGAATCCAGACTGCATAGAAGCGATTCATTCTTTACAATCAGGATATTGGGTACTGGTGAAACGAAAGACGTGTGGAAAGTCCTAGAGCTATGGTTTGAAGATCTACATCAAGTTCTGATAACCACCGTTACTGCTGTTGAATTGGAAAGAGAGCCTGATCGTCTTGCAATCAAGTGCCAGGACTATAAGAGCCATAATGTTTTGTTTTATGTTGTATTGTTTGTTTCATATTGTACAAAGGGGAAATCACAGTCAAATCAAATTACAACGGTATTATATTATTAAGATGAGTCAGGAACTACTAAGTTGACTTTTGCAGTATAGTGGACTGTAAGACAGATGACAGATAGGACACTTGGTTTTGGTCTGATAAGTACATCTTTGTGACTGGAACTGACTCAGTCTATGGTAATTGTGTTTAAATATGACCATACCAACTGTGGATATTGGAGATTAACAGAATGGAGTACTAGTCTGAAGTGTTGGGAATATAAACCAGTGGAAACTACCTCTAGAGTCAGTAAAGCTGAAGGTTTGTTGCAAAGGATGACTGTCCTGAAGAGAACACACCAAACAGTTGTAAACATAATGAGTGTAATCCTCTGTTCCTGTCCATTAAAAATCCTATCCAACAGGATTCGGGGATATATGTTTAGGAGCATGTGTAAGTGACAAAAATCCCCTAGTCAGAGGGCGGAGCCTAGCCGGGACTGCAGATGGCTGTGTGAGACCTCGGCTCCTCTGCACTCAAGCAAATTAAACCATTTAATTAGCGGTGACCCATTCCAAAATGGTCAAATATGAGAGAGACAGGGGTGCTGACACCCCTGACACACCAAGAACCCAAAAGAGCCAGCAAGCAATGCAGCATTTTCTCAAGAAGAAAGCACTCCTCTCACCAGGCGCGGGCCCTAAGATGGCAGCGGCAGCTGCATGCGCTGAAGAAGGAGAGGATTCTGACGCAGACAGCTCTCAAGGAGACACAGTGGAATCCCGGGACCCCTCGCCTGTATCGAAATCATTCCTCACCAAGGTACTGGGGCAAGCACTAGAAAAAGCCATAAAGCCAGTACTAGTGGAACTCTCGGACATAAAATCTGAGATAACTCAAATGGGGCACAGAGTGGAGACGCTTGAAACAGCGGCGCAGGAGCTTGTATCGCACTCCACAGGAGTAGAGGAATATCTTAACTTCCATACCACAGAGCTCAACAAAGCGATGTTGATGCTAGAAGACCAGGAAAACAGAAGCAGGCGGCGGAATATCCGTATCAAGGGCCTACCTGAATCCTGGGCCTCTGAAGCTTTACATAAAGTGGCCATGGAAATCTTTGCCGATCTACTGGGCCAGGAGTCGGCCACTTCGATTACAATAGAACGAATCCACAGAGCTCTAAGACCAACTCAGAGGCCGAATGAGAGACCCAGAGACGTTGTCTGCGGTCTCTTATCATTTGTGGACACTGCCCGAATAATGGCCTCAGCCAGAGAGAGAAGACAGATTGTATATGATAGTGCGGACATCGCTCTCTACCAAGATATATCGCCTGCCACCCTGGCGAAACGGCGCACTATGAAGCCCCTTCTAGATGCCCTGAGAGCTCAAAAAATACAATATGTCTGGTTATACCCCTTCGGCATTGCAATCATAAAAAATGGCAAGCGTATCGTGATACATACCCCGGATGATCTGGAAAGAGCCTGGGAAGCCATAGGAATCCGCCCGCTGGAAGTTCCTTCCTGGATGCCGATTGCCCAACCAACCGATCTGCCGCGGCTTACCCAGATCGAACCCTGGAGAAAAGTGCCAAAGGGGAAATTCAAGATGTCCGGAGCAGGAGCAGAAGTACGATCCCCACCACCCTGAAGACGGGTCCAGGAACTGTGGACTACAGTTTCCCAACAAGCAGCTGGCATGGCGATGGATGTTCACGATCCCATGAAGACCCTCTGTTATTTTAAAGGTTTGATGTTCGGGACTCGTGGGACTTAACATTGACTCACCAGCTGTTAGTCACGAGTATGAAAAGAAAAGGAGAAGGAGCCGATAAGGCGCTGACGCGATCTTAAAAATGCGCTTATGCGAATGTGATATGTTTTCCAGTTTTGCCTGACAAGTTGTAAATAAGTCTATAGTTCGGCTTACCTGCATAGTCGGCCCTTCTGTTTCTCCCTCAGACAGCCCAATTTTTTCTAGTAATGAAGCTATTGTCGATCCTCCCTCCCCCTCTTTTTCCCCTACTTGTCCCCTAGCTAGCCTGCTTAACTCTCAGGACAAATAGGATGAAGGAGATACTAGAGTACGATCAGGACAAATAGGATGAAGGGGATACTAGAGTACTATCATACTCCTGTGAAACAGTACTCATACCATTATCTATCATATGCGTCTCTTGCACTAGAAAGAATAGATAAGCGTCACTGAGCTCATATGGTTAGCACACCACCTCATATATTATGCTCCCCTTTCCTCCAGCAAGAGAATATATATTTATCTAGACGTCCACGCCTACCCTCCCCCCCCTCCCCAACCCGCCACTCCCCCCCCCATTTCCTATTCCCTTTTAGCACTTAATCCCAAAAATAACATTAAAAAAAAAAAAAAAAAGAAAGGAAAAAATATATAGGAGGACGGCAAGAATAGAATAAGATAGTAGGGTCACCAACCGGATAGCTAGTCACAATCTGGTTTATGAGCATGGGTGTTTGGCCACACCGATCTCATTTCACCCTCAAGACCACCCTTACCCCCCCCCCCCCAGTATCCGCCCTGATTTGGCTGATCTAAGCCTACGTTATTGGTAGGAAAAGCTACTGTTATATTGTTTAATATTTGCACTTATCTGTCTTTCTTTTCTACTTGATCTCTCTCTTCCCTACCTACACTTTATTCCCTCCTCCACCCTACCCATACCCCTCACATTCTCCCTATTTGACAGCCTGCGAACTTCTGGTTCTGGTACATAAGTGGAGTGTTCCTCTGCCTAGTGGGATATGGCAGAAGTTAAAGTAACAACTTTCAACGTTAAAGGCCTTAATTCACCTCAAAAGAGAGGTCAGGTGATGTTAACATTGAAGAAAATGGGCTCACACATAGTTTTTTTACAAGAAACTCACCTGCGCCAGAAAAAGATACCAAAATTGCCAACCCGACCATATAATCAGTGGTTCCATAGCGCTCACCCTTCCTCAGCCTCCAAAGGCGTATCTATAGCTATACACCAGTTCATAACTTTCTCACTCTCCCAACAGCTTACAGACGCGGAAGGGAGGCTCCTGATCTTAAAAGGGGAGATAGCATCCAGAAAATATACCTTAGCTAATCTATACGCCCCTAATACAGCTACTGTACAATGGCTCCTTAAGGCTCTAGACACTGTTAAGCACTTTGCAGAAGGTCAGGTGATCTTAGGGGCAGATCTTAATCTGGTGTTAGACCCAGATCTTGACTCTTCCACATCCAAGTCACACATAGCGCAGAAACAAATAAGCAGATTACACAGAAAACTCCAGGATCTCCAGCTATTAGACGTGTGGAGAATTAGCAACCCGACAGTCAGAGATTATTCTTTCTGCCCCTAGATTAGGTCTCTATTTCTCCACTAGATACAGATGCAGCATAGTAGTTTTTCAAATTATGTTGTCTGTTGCACAAATTATTGTCTAATGTGTATTTCCAAGTTTTTGTTGTTTCCTAGAATCCAGACTGCATAGAAGCGATTCATTCTTTACAATCAGGATATTGGGTACTGGTGAAACGAGAGACGTGTGGAAAGTCCTAGAGCTATGGTTTGAAGATCTACATCAAGTTCTGATAACCACCGTTACTGCTGTTGAATTGGAAAGAGAGCCTGATCGTCTTGCAATCAAGTGCCAGGACTATAAGAGCCATAATGTTTTGTTTTATGTTGTATTGTTTGTTTCATATTGTACAAAGGGGAAATCACAGTCAAATCAAATTACAACGGTATTATATTATTAAGATGAGTCAGGAACCACTAAGTTGACTTTTGCAGTATAGTGGACTGTAAGACAGATGACAGATAGGACACTTGGTTTTGGTCTGATAAGTACATCTTTGTGACTGGAACTGACTCAGTCTATGGTAATTGTGTTTAAATATGACCATACCAACTGTGGATATTGGAGATTAACAGAATGGAGTAGTAGTCTGAAGTGTTGGGAATATAAACCAGTGGAAACTACCTCTAGAGTCAGTAAAGCTGAAGGTTTGTTGCAAAGGATGACTGTCCTGAAGAGAACACACCAAACAGTTGTAAACATAATGAGTGTAATCCTCTGTTCCTGTCCATTAAAAATCCTATCCAACAGGATTCGGGGATATATGTTTAGGAGCATGTGTAAGTGACAAAAATCCCCTAGTCAGAGGGCGGAGCCTAGCCGGGACTGCAGATGGCTGTGTGAGACCTCGGCTCCTCTGCACTCAAGCAAATTAAACCATTTAATTAGCGGTGACCCATTCCAAAATGGTCAAATATGAGAGAGACAGGGGTGCTGACACCCCTGACACACCAAGAACCCAAAAGAGCCAGCAAGCAATGCAGCGTTTTCTCAAGAAGAAAGCACTCCTCTCACCAGGCGCGGGCCCTAAGATGGCAGCGGCAGCTGCATGCGCTGAAGAAGGAGAGGATTCTGACGCAGACAGCTCTCAAGGAGACACAGTGGAATCCCGGGACCCCTCGCCTGTATCGAAATCATTCCTCACCAAGGTACTGGGGCAAGCACTAGAAAAAGCCATAAAGCCAGTACTAGTGGAACTCTCGGACATAAAATCGGAGATAACTCAAATGGGGCACAGAGTGGAGACGCTTGAAACAGCGGCGCAGGAGCTTGTATCGCACTCCACAGGAGTAGAGGAATATCTTAACTTCCATTCCACAGAGCTCAACAAAGCGATGTTGATGCTAGAAGACCAGGAAAACAGAAGCAGGCGGCGGAATATCCGTATCAAGGGCCTACCTGAATCCTGGGCCTCTGAAGCTTTACATAAAGTGGCCATGGAAATCTTTGCCGATCTACTGGGCCAGGAGTCGGCCACTTCGATTACAATAGAACGAATCCACAGAGCTCTAAGACCAACTCCGAGGCCGAATGAGAGACCCAGAGACGTTGTCTGCGGTCTCTTATCATTTGTGGACACTGCCCGAATAATGGCCGCAGCCAGAGAGAGAAGACAGATTGTATATGATAGTGCGGACATCGCTCTCTACCAAGATATATCGCCTGCCACCCTGGCGAAACGGCACACTATGAAGCCCCTTCTAGATGCCCTGAGAGCTCAAAAAATACAATATGTCTGGTTATACCCCTTCGGCATTGCAATCATAAAAAATGGCAAGCGTATCGTGATACATACCCCGGATGATCTGGAAAGAGCCTGGGAAGCCATAGGAATCCGCCCGCTGGAAGTTCCTTCCTGGATGCCGATTGCCCAACCAACCGATCTGCCGCGGCTTACCCAGATCGAACCCTGGAGAAAAGTGCCAAAGGGGAAATTCAAGATGTCCGGAGCAGGAGCAGAAGTACGATCCCCACCACCCTGAAGACGGGTCCAGGAACTGTGGACTACAGTTTCCCAACAAGCAGCTGGCATGGCGATGGATGTTCACGATCCCATGAAGACCCTCTGTTATTTTAAAGGTTTGATGTTCGGGACTCGTGGGACTTAACATTGACTCACCAGCTGTTAGTCACGAGTATGAAAAGAAAAGGAGAAGGAGCCGATAAGGCGCTGACGCGATCTTAAAAATGCGCTTATGCGAATGTGATATGTTTTCCAGTTTTGCCTGACAAGTTGTAAATAAGTCTATAGTTCGGCTTACCTGCATAGTCGGCCCTTCTGTTTCTCCCTCAGACAGCCCAATTTTTTCTAGTAATGAAGCTATTGTCGATCCTCCCTCCCCCTCTTTTTCCCCTACTTGTCCCCTAGCTAGCCTGCTTAACTCTCAGGACAAATAGGATGAAGGAGATACTAGAGTACGATCAGGACAAATAGGATGAAGGGGATACTAGAGTACTATCATACTCCTGTGAAACAGTACTCATACCATTATCTATCATATGCGTCTCTTGCACTAGAAAGAATAGATAAGCGTCACTGAGCTCATATGGTTAACACACCACCTCATATATTATGCTCCCCTTTCCTCCAGCAAGAGAATATATATTTATCTAGACGTCCACGCCTACCCTCCCCCCCCTCCCCAACCCGCCACTCCCCCCCCCCATTTCCTATTCCCTTTTAGCACTTAATCCCAAAAATAACATTAAAAAAAAAAAAAAAAGAAAGGAAAAAATATATAGGAGGACGGCAAGAATAGAATAAGATAGTAGGGTCACCAACCGGATAGCTAGTCACAATCTGGTTTATGAGCATGGGTGTTTGGCCACACCGATCTCATTTCACCCTCAAGACCACCCTTACCCCCCCCCCCCCCCAGTATCCGCCCTGATTTGGCTGATCTAAGCCTACGTTATTGGTAGGAAAAGCTACTGTTATATTGTTTAATATTTGCACTTATCTGTCTTTCTTTTCTACTTGATCTCTCTCTTCCCTACCTACACTTTATTCCCTCCTCCACCCTACCCATACCCCTCACATTCTCCCTATTTGACAGCCTGCGAACTTCTGGTTCTGGTACATAAGTGGAGTGTTCCTCTGCCTAGTGGGATATGGCAGAAGTTAAAGTAACAACTTTCAACGTTAAAGGCCTTAATTCACCTCAAAAGAGAGGTCAGGTGATGTTGAACATTGAAGAAAATGGGCTCACACATAGTTTTTTTTACAAGAAACTCACCTGCGCCAGAAAAAGATACCAAAATTGCCAACCCGACCATATAATCAGTGGTTCCATAGCGCTCACCCTTCCTCAGCCTCCAAAGGCGTATCTCTAGCTATACACCAGTTCATAACTTTCTCACTCTCCCAACAGCTTACAGACGCGGAAGGGAGGCTCCTGATCTTAAAAGGGGAGATAGCATCCAGAAAATATACCTTAGCTAATCTATACGCCCCTAATACAGCTACTGTACAATGGCTCCTTAAGGCTCTAGACACTGTTAAGCACTTTGCAGAAGGTCAGGTGATCTTAGGGGCAGATCTTAATCTGGTGTTAGACCCAGATCTTGACTCTTCCACATCCAAGTCACACATAGCGCAGAAACAAATAAGCAGATTACACAGAAAACTCCAGGATCTCCAGCTATTAGACGTGTGGAGAATTAGCAACCCGACAGTCAGAGATTATTCTTTCTTTTCTAACCCACATGGCTCATACCAGAGGCTTGATCATATTTTAACATCTGCTTCTCTCTTGCCTGTCACCAGCAACGCCGAGATTGGGAATATTACCGTCTCTGACCACGCACCATGCCATCTGACCCTCGCCCTGGCCTCACTACCAAGGAGAGAATGGAACTGGAGACTCAACGAATCCCTGCTGAACAATAGACTTCATCTTGATCAGGTTAGATCTCAATTAGAGTTGTATTTTCGAATCAATTCCTCCACACACAGCACCTCACCTATTGAATGGGAAGCACATAAGGCCTACATTAGGGGGTTGCTTTATCTCTATTGGCACTAGGGTAAAAAAAGAGCTCCAGAAGAAGGTAGACTCTGTGCTAACCCAGATAATGGTGCTTGAGAAAATAGACAAAATATCTGCTTGTAGAAAGAAAAAGGAGGAGCTAACAGAACTCAGGCTCCAACTAAAAAGCCTCTTAACGCAGAAGGTGAGGAAACAGATGTTGAACTTTCAACATAAAGTATATATGCACGGAGACAAGGGGGGCAAGTTGATGTCCTTGCTGCCAAAAAAGACAAAAAACGTAACATATATTCCCAAAATAAAAAAGTCTGATAATAGGATTACCCAGGACACACCCGAAATAGCTAGAGCCTTCCAACAATTCTATGAAGGATTATACAACTTAAACAAATCAATGTCTATGGAGCAAATCGACTCCAGACAGACACGCATTAGGGAATTCCTAAATACGCTTAAACTTCCAGTAGTCCAACAAGCTGACATAGACTTATTGACTACCCCAGTCACTCTGGAGGAAGTGTCCTCTGTTATTCACAGTTTTCCCCCTGGTAAGAGCCCAGGTCCAGATGGTCTACCCCTATTATACTACAGAAGTTTCCAAGATATCCTAACGCCCCGACTCACTGATGTTTGCAACGCATTACTACAGGGAGGTTTATTGCCTAGACAGACACAGGAATCATACGTAACCCTCATTCATAAAGAAGGAAAAGATCCTCAGAACTGCGGAAGCTATAGGCCAATTTCTCTCCTAAATCTAGATTAAAAAATTTGGGCTAAAATACTGGCATCCCGATTAAGTAAAATACTTCCTTATCTGATAGGCCCAGAACAGTCGGGATTTGTCCAGAGGAGGGAGGGGAAAGATAACACACACCGGATCTTCTACGCAATTCACGCTGCTAAGTCAAAGAGGCTCCCGTTGACTCTGCTGAGCATCGATGCGGAAAAGGCATTTGACAGGGTCAACTGGAGCTTCATGAAACTGACTTTGGAGAAATTTGCCATCCCTGACCCCTTTATCCACTCGATATTCACACTTTACCAACAACCACACGCCAGGCTAAAAGTCAATGGAACTTTGTCCCCAACATTTGAGATAACAAATGGGACCAGACAGGGGTGCCCATTGTCTCCCTCCCTATTCATACTAGTTGTAGAGACACTCATACAACTGGTCAGGCAGACTCAGGAAATTGAGGGCGTCAAACATATTAGAGGAGAACTAAAATGTACTGCCTTCGTAGACGACCTTCTATTCCTGGTGACTAACCCGAATAAAGGACTTGGCCAACTGGTTAGGATTATTGAGATATTTAGCCAGGTATCTGACTTTAAGGTCAACCACTCTAAATCCGAAATTCTGAATATTTCACTCCCTGACTCCAGAGCTACCCCACTACAGAATAGCCTTCCTTTTCACTGGACCAAGGGCCCAATAAAGTATCTGGGAATAAGGATTCCAAGAAACCTAGATGACTTATTTAAATGTAATTACATTCCCCTTAAAAAAGATATTACACAATTACTATTGAATTACAACCTGCCATACCTATCTTGGATAGGCAGAAAGAATGTGATCAAAGCATATGTCTTCCCTAAAATTCTATATGTCATGCAGCTTGTACCGATACACTTACCAAAAACATTCTTTCAAGAGATTAGGAGAATTTTCCCTAAATTCCTGTGGAATGGAAAAAGATCTAGGCTCGCACATGACCTTTTAACTAGGAGTAGAACGAGGGGCGGCTTAGGACTCCCTGACACTTTGAGATATTACCATTCAATACAACTGAATAGATGGCTTGAATCAGTGGATCCCCAGAGACAATGGACGTATCTGAACTCATGCAGTATAGTGTAGGACCTTCACTCCAACGGCTTCTCTGGTTAACGAACACTGGTCAAAATCAGGGTAAGGTTACTGACCCCCTATTGAAAGGGATAAGGGAAACATGGAAGGAACTAGGCAAAAAGTTAGCTCCGGACCCATCCCCTCTACTCCATTGAATCCTCATCCCAGACCTCTTGGGTAATAATAGCGATATTCATCAGGAAGTATGGTCACTCCTAGCCAAAGTCAGATTGGGAGAGCTCACCCCAGACATGGAAACGTCTATATTAAGCAGGCTCCCAGAACGAATAAAAAACTCTCCTAGCTTCTTTCTCACAAGGTCATACATAGGTGCTGTGTGTGGAGGACTGAGAGAGAAACTCAACTCAGCAAGGCAAATGACAGAGTTTGAAAAGACTCTGTTGTCCCCACTTCGTAAACAGAGGAAAATCTCAGCAATCTATGCCTTGGTGGGAGCCGAGGGCGAGGCAAAAAAACCTTTATATGTCAGAGAATGGCAGAGGGAGCTTGGAGTTGTTTTCTCAGAACAAGAAATTAAAAAACTACTAGCTTTTTCGCATGGCTCATCACCGTGCACGCGTCTGCAGGAGAATCATTTCAAGCTCCTCTCCAGATGGTATAGAACTCCTGAGTTCTTGCATAAATGTGGGCTATCCCCAGACAGGTCTTGCTGGAGATGTGGCGGAGGAGAGGGATCTCTATCCCACATATGGTGGACATGCCCTCTAATCATTCCTTTTTGGGAAGGGGTTAATAAGATCATAAACAAAGTCTCGCCGGCTGGGCTGGAGATCACTCTCGAAATGGTATTTTTCTCACTTTCATCCGACCTTTACAGACCATCCAAACACAATTTAGTAACCCATCTCATAGCAGCAGCCAAAGCTATCATACCTCTCCACTGGAGAGATCCTATTGCTCCTTCAGTGAAGGAATGGATAGTTAAAGTGAACCAAATTTGCCACTTTGAAGAAATGACAAGCTGGATCAACAGGAATCATGAGAAATTTTTGAAAACCTGGCTTCCTTGGAGGATGTTGCGCCAGAGCAGCGAAGAAAATTTTCCTGACACCAGTGTAGCATGTTAGAAGAGAACTGACAAGTTCTTACAGATGCCCTAAGTACGGGTTCGGTCCTTTAACCCATAGATAGCACCACTGTGTATTAAAACCGCTTAAACGTTGTCTATCCTCTCCCTCCCCCTCCCCCCTCTTTTCTCTTTTCTCTCTTCTCTAACAATAACCCCACTTTTCCTTTTCTGTCTCTATATTCCTCTACAGTACATAACTGTGCATATTATCCAGGTAGTCATAGCCCCTCTATGTACTACGCTCGACTGTCAATGAGTACATCTCTTATGCTTCTAGTAGTTACATTGAAGTTAGCATTTATGGCCATAACACGAACTACCTTATTTCTCCATATGACGTTACTTTAAGTAATTGCTATATGTAATGCTTATGCACTTGTGCCATTGGCTTGGTGTTATTCCAACTCATGGCCAACAGGCTTTTGTCTTTCTTCTGTATCTTGATTGGAAAATTTTGGAAATAAAGAATTTACAAAAAAAAAAAAAAAAAATCCCCTAGTCAAATTTAGAATGTTTGTAAGGAAAAAAAAACCTCAAAGTTGAGTTGCATCTGTGGCTCCTACATCCTTACCTATAGTTGGCATTAAATATTTGGCCAATTTAAAAATATGACAAACTGGCCTTATAGACAGGAAAGCCTTTTAGTGTTTTCCGTTCAGGATATTGTTCTTACTTAATTGAAAAAAGCCTCTCATATACTGCACATCTGGGATTACACGTGCATAAGTGACTGTTACATTTAGGACAGAAATACAGCTTTTTGGTTAGGGTGAAAAAACCCTCTAATATACTGCACATCTGGGATTACACATGCATAAGTGACTGTCACATTTAGGCCATAAATACGGTTTTGGCATACTAGGGTGAAAAAAGCCTCTCATATACTGCACATCTGGGATTACACGTGCATAAGTGACTGTCACATTTAGGCCATAAATACGGCTTTGGCATACTGGGGTGAAAAAAGCCTCTCATATACTGCACATCTGGGATTACACGTGCATAAGTGACTGTCACATTTAGGACAGAAATACAGCTTTTTGGTTAGGGTGAAAAAACCCTCTAATATCCCACAGTATGTCATTCCCAGCCGCCACTACTTCTCCAGGAATGCCGTGCCCTCCCTGCACAACCAAGTATCGGATAAAATCAAGTGTGCACTGCGCAACGCCATCTGTGGCAAGGTCCACCTAACCACAGATACGTGGACCAGTAAGCACGGCCAGGGACGCTATATCTCCCTAACTGCACACTGGGTAAATGTAGTGGCGGCTGGGCCCCAGGCGGAGAGCTCTTTGGCGCACGTCCTTCCGCCACCAAGGATCGCAGGGCATCATTCTTTGCCTCCTCTTCCTACTCGGCTTCCTCCTCCTCTTCTTCCACCTCCTCATCCGGCGACAGACCTTCACCACCAACTTCAGCACAGCCAGGGGTAAACTTCAGCATGCCATTCTGAAACTGATGTGTTTGGGGGACAGGCCCCACACTGTGCAAGAGTTGTGGCGGGGTATAGAACAACAGACTGACGAGTGGTTGCTGCCAGTGGGCCTCAAGCCCGGCCTGGTGGTGTGCGATAATGGGCGAAATCTCGTTGCAGCTCTGGGACTAGCCGGTTTGACGCACATCCCTTGCCTGGCGCATGTGCTGAATTTGGTGGTGCAGAAATTCATTCACAACTACCCCGACAAGTCTGAGCTGCTGCATAAAGTGCGGGCCGTCTGTGCGCGCTTTCAGCGTTCTCACCCAGCTGCTGCTCGCCTGTCAGCGCTGCAGCGTAACTTCGGCCTTCCCGCCCACCGCCTCATATGCGACGTGCCCACCAGGTGGAACTCCACCTTGCATATGCTGGAGAGACTGTGCGAGCAGCAGCAGGCCATAGTGGAGTTTCAGCTGCAGCACGCACGGGTCAGTCGCACTGCGGAACAGCACCACTTCACCACCAATGACTGGGCCTCCATGCGAGACCTGTGTGCCCTGTTGCGCTGTTTCGAGTACTCCACCAACATGGCCAGTGGCGATGACGCCGCTATCAGCGTTACAATACCACTTCTATGTCTCCTTGAGAAAACACTTAGGGCGATGATGGAAGAGGATGTGGCCCAGGACGAGGAGGAGGAAGAGGGGTCATCTCTAACACTTTCAGGCCAGTCTTTTAGAAGTGGCTCAGAGGGAGGATTTTTGAAACAGCAGAGGCCAGGTACAAATTTGGCCAGCCAGGGCCCAGTACTGGAGGACGAGGAGGAGAATGATGAGGAGGAGGATGGGGATGAAGCATGTTCACAGCGGGGTGGCATCCAATGCACCTCGGGACCATCACTGGTGCGTGGCTGGGAGGATACGGAGGATGCAGATGATACGCCTCCGACAGAGGACAGCTTGTCCTTACCTCTGGGAAGCCTGGAACACATGAGCGACTACATGCTACAGTGACTGCGCAACGACTGCAGAGTTGCCCACATTTTAACGTGTGCTGACTACTGGGTGGCCACTCTGCTGGATCCCCGTTACAAAGACAATGTGCTGTCCTTAATTCCCTCACTGGAGCGTGATCGGAAGATGCGCAACTACAGGCGCACGCTGGTAGACGCGCTCCTGAGAGCACTCCCGACTGACGCCCGGGGACAAGTGGAAGCACAAGGCGAAGGCAGGGGAGGAGAAAGAGGTCACCAACGCAGCTGTGTCAGCGCCAGCACCTCAGTAGGCAGGGTTAGCATGGTCGACATGTGGAAAAGCTTTGTCCCCTCGCCACAACAACCGGCCCCAACTGCTGATATGGAGCGTGTTAGCAGGAGGCAGCATTTGAACAACATGGTGGAACAGTACCTGTGCACACGACTACACGTACTGACTGATGGTTCTGCCCCATTCAACTTCTGGGTCTCCAAATTGTCCACATGGCCAAAGCTTACCCTGTATGCCTTGGAGGTTCTGGCCTGCCCTGCAGCCAGTGTACTCTCTGAACGTGTATTTAGTGTATTTTAGTGCCCTAAATTGAAAAAATTCTTATTTTCAATTGTCGGTTGACATTTTACCATTTTTGGCGTATACAAACCCCTTCTGAGCCTGGGTGACAGGGGCCTAAATCTCTCAAAATCCTCTATTGTATTGCTGGGTGACATGAACCCCCTTTTGCCGTGAATGAACCCCTGCTGTGCTTGGATGACAGGGGCCTAAATCTCTCAAAATCCTCTGTTTTATTGCTGGGTGACATGTACCCCCTTTTGCCGTGAATGAACCCCTGCTCTGCATTGCTGACAGGGGCCTAAATCTCTCAAAATCCTCTTTTGTATTGCTGGGTGACATGTACTTCCTTTTGCCGTGAATGAACTTCTGCTCTGCATTGCTGACAGGGAACTAAATTTAGTGAAAACATCTGTTACTGATCGGAAGATGTGCGACTACAAGCGCAAGCTGATGATAGTATTCCCACCTGACAGCGGGGGCACAGTGGAAGCACAAGGCGAAGGCAGAGGAGGAGGAAGAGGTCGCCAACCCAGCTGGGGCACCGCCAGCACCTGAGAAGGCAGGGTTAGCATGGCCCAAATGTGGAAAAGCTTTATCAGCCTTGGAGGTGCTGACCTGCCCTGCAGCCAGTGTATAGTGTGAATGTGTGTTTAGCACGGCAGAGAGCCTTATCTCAGGCCACAGCCAATGTGGACAAGCTTACGTTTATTAAAATGAACCAGGCATGGATCCCACAGGACGTGTCCGTACCTTGTGCAGAATAGACATTTATACCAGCCTCAACCATCCATTCTTGTACTCAAGTGCACTTATTCTTAGTTTTATTTTGTTATATGTCCCAATAATTTGGGGGATACCCCAATTTAAAAATAAAAAATAACACAAATCAGTGTTGGCTACCTATTCCTCTTTCACCGCCGCTTCCACCTACACCGCCACGTCAACCTACACCGCCATATCCACCCATCCACCGCCTCCTCAACCTCCTACTCCTAGATCTAGATTGTTATTTTTAATTTTTCTGTATTTTATGTTATTTTAAGTCATTTTCCTATCCACATTTGTTTGCAGAACAGTTGACATGCTCTTAAGCAGATTTTGATGCCTTTTGCAGCCCTCTAGCCATTTCCAGGACTATGTTAGAGCCATTTTAGTTGCTAAAAGTTTGGGTCCCCATTGACTTCAATTTTTTTTCAAGTTCGGCCGAACCTGCCGAACCCGAACATCCAGGTGTCCGCTCAACTTTAGTCAGGAACCACTAACTTGACTTTTGCAGTATAGTGGACTGTAAGACAGATGACAGATAGGACACTTGGTTTTGGTCTGATAAGTACATCTGTGTGACTGGAACTGGAACTGACCCAGTCTATGGTAATTGTGTTTAAATATGACCATACCAACTGTGGATATTGGAGATTAACAGAATGGAGTACTAGTCTGAAGTGTTGGGAATATAAACCAGTGGAAACTACCTCTAGAGTCAGTAAAGCTGAAGGTTTGTTGCAAAGGATGACTGTCCTGAAGGGAACACACCAAACAGTTGTAAACATAATGAGTGTAATCCTCTGTTCCTGTCCATGAGAAATCCTATCCAACTGGATTCGGGGATATATGTTTAGGAGCATGTGTAAGTGACAAAAATCCCCTAGTCAAATTTAGAATGTTGGTAAGGAAAAAAAACCCTCAAAGTTCAGTTGCATCTGTGGCTCCTACAGCCTTACCTATAGTTGGCATTAAATATTTGGCCAATTAAAAAATATGACAAACTGGCCTTATAGACAGGAAAGCCTTTTAGTGTTTTCCCTTCAGGATATTGTTCTTACTTAATTCAGCTAAAGAAGACAAGTAGTGACTCTAATAGGTCCTGACTAGAGTTGAGCGAACCCGAACTGTAAAGTTCGGGTTCGTACCGAACTTTAGGTTTTTCGGCACCCGAACCCGAACATTTACGTAAAAGTTCGGGTTCGGTGTTCAGCGATTTTTATGGCGCTTTTTGAAAGGCTGCCTCTATTTAAGCTGGAGTCACTTAGCGCCGCCCGTCACTCTGCTCGGATTAGTGTAGGGAGAGAGGATGCAGCTGCTGTGAGGGAGAGATCAAGGAGAAATCTTATCAAGAACTGGTTTATGTACTCAGCGATCTACAGAAAAAGTGTTTTGTGGGTACAGTGCACAATTTTTTTAAGCCTGCCCTGAGCCAACTACTGCTGAAAACAAACTTTTTTTTCTTTATTTCATCAATATCAATATCTGATTGGCAGCCATTTTATGCAACGATAGTGCACTAGCATAGGCTATCTGCAAGTCCAGAAATACAGCTTTGGTATACTGGGGTGAAAAAAACCTCTAATATACTGCACATCTGGGATTAGACAAGCATAAGTGACTCCTACATCCTTACCTATAGTTGGGATTAAATATTTGGCCAATTTAAAAATATGACAAACTGGCCTTATAGACAGGAAAGCCTTTTAGTGTTTTCCCTCCAGGATATTGTTCTTACTTAATTCAGCTGAAGAAGACAAGTAGTGACTCTGATAGGTAATGACAGTTGGTTTATCAACCAAAATTATCAAAACGCAGATATCTGGTGATTGTGTGGTGATTTGAAACTCCGACTCGGGATGCAGGTAGAATGAAGTGGTCAATGTACCCTGATCAAGTCCTGATCAAGTACTGATGCCATTTGTTCTTTTCTCACCTCCTGAGTAAGATCAAATCAATAGGAAAAAAACTATGTCCAGTCACGACTAAGGCTACTTTCACACCTGCGTTAGGTGCGGATCTGTCTGGTATCTGCACAGACGGATCCGCACCTATAATGCAAACGCTTATATCCATTCAGAACGGATCCGTTTGCATTTCCATGAACCAAAAAAAATGAATAATATTATTATTATTATTTATTTTTTGCTAATGATAATGCAAACGGATCCGTTTTGACTTACATTGAAAGTCAATGGGAGGCGGATCCGTTTTCAATTGCACCATATTGTGTCAGTGAAGATGGATCTGTCCCCATTGACTTACATTGTAAGTCAGGACGGATCCGTTTGGCTCAGTTTCGTTTTCGTTTTGGTGTCCGCCTCCAGAGCAAAATGGAGGTTGAATGGAAGCAAACTGATGCATTCTGAACGGATCCTTATCCATTCAGAATGCATTGGGGCTAAACTGATCCGTTTTAGACCGCTTGTGAGAGCCCTGAAAAGGATTTCACAAGCGGACCCAGAAACGCCAGTGTGAAGGCGGCCTAAGGTACGGCATACATATTAGGACATCGTCAGACATCATCCAGAACTCCAGCCTCCGTCAGGCAAAACTCCCTCCTACCTCAGACTTTAGACAAAACTCTGTCCTCCCTCATCCAAAACTCCATCAGACCTCAGACAAAACTCCGTCCTCCCTCATCAAAAACTCCGTCCTCCTTCAGACATCAGCCAAAACTCCATCAGACCTCAGCCAAAACTCCGTCTTCCCTAATCAAAAACTCAGTCGTCCCTCATCCAAAACTCCGTCAGACATCAGCCAAAACTCCGTCCTCCCTCAGACATCAGCCAAAACTCCGTCCTCCCTCATCCAAAACTCTGTCAGACATCAGCCAAAACTCAGTCAGACATCAGCCAAAACTCTGTCCTCCCTCAGACATCAGCCAAAACTCCGTCCTCCCTCAGACATCAGCCAAAACTCCGTCCTCCCTCATCCAAAACTCCGTCCTCCCTCAGACATCAGCCAAAACTCCGTCCTCCCTAACTAAAAATATGCCCTACAACACACACTCTTCACCTGACGGAGCTGCTAGCTGCTGGAGAGGCAAAGGACCTGTGATGATGTCATGATGATGTGACGAGTCATGTGTGTGGGAGGGGTCAGATGTGCACAGCAGATGGTAGAGTGTACAGAACTGTAGCCATAAAATAGAGCTCTGTACTAGAGATGTGTGTGTAACCTGCATGTAGCAGTGCTGTGTACTGTGTAGTAGAGCTGTATATGTAACCTGCATGTAGCAGAGCGGTGTACTGTGTAGCAGAGCTGTATGTGTAACCTGCATATAGCAGAGCTGTGTACTGTGTAGCAGAGCTGTATGTGTAACCTGCATGTAGCAGTGCTGTGTACTGTGTAGCAGAGCTGTATGTGTAGCTTGCATGTAGCAGGGCTGTGTACTGTGTAGCAGAGCTGTATGTGTAACCTGCATGTAGCAGAGCTGTGTACTGTGTAGCAGAGCTGTATGTGCAACCTGCATGTAGCAGAGCTGTATGTGTACCCTGCATGTAGCAGAGCTGTGTACTGTGTAGAAGAGCTGTATGTGTAACCTGCATGTAGCAGTGCTGTGTACTCTGTAGCAGATCTGTATGTGTACCCTGCATGTAGCAGAGCTGTATGTGTAACCTGCATGTAGCAGTGCTTTGTACTGTGTAGCAGAGCTGTATGTTTAACCTGCATGTAGCAGAGCTGTGTACTGTGCAGCAGAGCTGTATGTGTAACATGCATGTAGCAGTGCTGTGTACTGTGTAGCAGTGCTGTATATGTAACCTGCATGTAGCAGTGCTGTGTACTGTGTAGCAGAGCTGTATGTGTAACCTGCATGTAGCAGAGCTGTGTACTGTGTAGCAGAGCTGTATGTGCAACCTGCATGTAGCAGAGCTGTATGTGTACCCTGCATGTAGCAGAGCTGTGTACTGTGTAGCAGAGCTGTATCTGTGACCTGCATGTAGCAGAGCTGTATGTGTAACCTGCATGTAGCAGAGCTGTGTATTGTGTAGCAGAGCTGTATGTGTAACCTGCATGTAGCAATGCAGTGTACTGTGTAGCAGAGTTGTATGTGTAACCTGCATGTAGCAGAGCTGTGTAGCAGAGCTGTATGTGTAACCTGCATGTAGCAGTGCTGTGTACTGTGTAGCAGAGCTGTATGTGTAGCTTGCATGTAGCAGAGCTGTGTACTGTGTAGCAGAGCTGTATGTGTAACCTGCATGTAGCAGAGCTGTGTACTGTGTAGCAGAGCTGTATGTGCAACCTGCATGTAGCAGAGCTGTATGTGTACCCTGCATGTAGCAGAGCTGTGTACTGTGTAGAAGAGCTGTATGTGTAAGGGTACTTTCACACTTGCGTTTTTCTTTTCCGGCGTTGAGTTCCGTCCTAGGGGCTCAAATCCGGAAAAGAACTGATCAGTTTTATCCCCATGCATTCTGAATGGAGAGTCCGTCCTTCAGGATGCATCAGGATGGCTCCGCTTCAGTCTTTTCGACGTTTCCGTCGAAATGAAAAACCGTAGCATGCATAATTTTCTTCTCCGTCTCAAAAGCCGTATCATTAGCCGTAACGCCGGATCCGTCCTTAAGTCCCATTGATTTGTATTAAGGACGGATCCGACTTTAAATCTTCCGGAGAATGACGCATCGACTGATCCGGATATCCTGTCTGCGCCTGCGTCGGATAGAGGAGGAGCAAGTTTCGCGCCATCCTGTCTGGATCCAGCCTGCGAGGGAGTCGGGTGCAAGCCATAGAAGGTGAGTATATCTTGTATTATGACAGAAATAACTCATATAAACAGCTCCTATGTACTTATTCATAGGAGCTATAAGTACATAGGAGCTGTCAGTACTGAGTGCATGTTAGGAGTAGTAGTCCTGTCTACTGCTACTCCTAGCATCCACTGTGTACTTATATTAACTGCATACCCCTATGTACTGTAGCATAGGGGTCGCAGGTAATATAACTACCCAGTGCATGTTAGGAGTAGTAGTCCTTCCTACTGCTACTCCTAGCATCCACTGTGTACTTATATTAACTGCATACCCCTATGTACTGTAGTATAGGGGTTGCAGGTAATATAACTACCCAGTGCATGTTAGGAGTAGTAGTCCTTCCTACTGCTACTCCTAGCATCCACTGTGTACTTATATTAACTGCATACCCCTATGTACTGTAGCATAGGGGTTGCAGGTAATATAACTACCAAGTGCATGTTAGGAGTAGTAGTCCTGTCTGCTGCTACTCCTAGCATCCACTGTGTACTTATATTAACTGCATACCCCTATGTACTGTGGCATAGGGGTTGCAGGTAATATAACTACCAAGTGCATGTTAGGAGTAGTAGTCCTGTCTGCTGCTACTCCTAGCATCCACTGTGTACTTATATTAACTGCATACCCCTATGTACTGTAGCATAGGGGTTGCAGGTAATATAACTACCAAGTGCATGTTAGGAGTAGTAGTCCTTCCTACTGCTACTCCTAGCATCCACTGTGTACTTATATTAACTGCATACCCCTATGTACTGTAGCATAGGGGTTGCAGGTAATATAACTACCCAGTGCATGTTAGGAGTAGTAGTCCTTCCTACTGCTACTCCTAGCATCCACTGTGTACTTATATTAACTGCATACCCCTATGTACTGTAGCATAGGGGTTGCAGGTAATATAACTACCCAGTGCATGTTAGGAGTAGTAGTCCTGTCTGCTGCTACTCCTAGCATCCACTGTGTACTTATATTAACTGCATACCCCTATGTACTGTAGTATAGGGGTTGCAGGTAATATAACTACCCAGTGCATGTTAGGAGTAGTAGTCCTTCCTACTGCTACTCCTAGCATCCACTGTGTACTTATATTAACTGCATACCCCTATGTACTGTAGCATAGGGGTTGCAGGTAATATAACTACCAAGTGCATGTTAGGAGTAGTAGTCCTGTCTGCTGCTACTCCTAGCATCCACTGTGTACTTATATTAACTGCATACCCCTATGTACTGTAGTATAGGGGTTGCAGGTAATATAACTACCCAGTGCATGTTAGGAGTAGTAGTCCTGTCTGCTGCTACTCCTAGCATCCACTGTGTACTTATATTAACTGCATACCCCTATGTACTGTAGCATAGGGGTCGCAGGTAATATAACTACCCAGTGCATGTTAGGAGTAGTAGTCCTTCCTACTGCTACTCCTAGCATCCACTGTGTACTTATATTAACTGCATACCCCTATGTACTGTAGCATAGGGGTTGCAGGTAATATAACTACCAAGTGCATGTTAGGAGTAGTAGTCCTGTCTGCTGCTACTCCTAGCATCCACTGTGTACTTATATTAACTGCATACCCCTATGTACTGTAGCATAGGGGTCGCAGGTAATATAACTACCCAGTGCATGTTAGGAGTAGTAGTCCTTCCTACTGCTACTCCTAGCATCCACTGTGTACTTATATTAACTGCATACCCCTATGTACTGTAGCATAGGGGTTGCAGGTAATATAACTACCCAGTGCATGTTAGGAGTAGTAGTCCTGTCTGCTGCTACTCCTAGCATCCACTGTGTACTTATATTAACTGCATACCCCTATGTACTGTGGCATAGGGGTTGCAGGTAATATAACTACCAAGTGCATGTTAGGAGTAGTAGTCCTGTCTGCTGCTACTCCTAGCATCCACTGTGTACTTATATTAACTGCATGCCCCTAAGTGTACTGTAGCATAGGGGTTGCAGGTAATATAATAGGAGTAGTATTTTTACGTTCGACAATATGACAACCTGTCCAATTTTTTTTTTTGACTGATCAAAAAAAAAAATCAGCCAGCTACCCAACAAGCCAGCCATCCAGCCAGCCAGCCAGCCAGCCAGACAGCCAGACAGCTATCTAGCCAGCCAGCCAGATAGCCAGCCAGCTAGCAGCCTGCCAGCCAGCCAGCCACCCAGGCAGAAAAAAAATATGACCAGTAAGTAATTTTTTCGTCGGTATGTCTGTTTATTAAAGTTCAAATATTCACCTTTTTTTTTTAAAGGCACATCTTCTTCTGCGAGCGAGGCCGGGAGCTCTCCTCCACGATCACGACACCTCCAGGATGTGGTATGTAAAGTTCATTAGCATTCCAAACTGTATATTTATTTTATTATTAAATTAATTATTTTTTTCTTTGTTTATCAGTCAGACTCTATGGAGGAGAGTTCTCCTGCTCAAGCCAGAACCAGAGGAAGAGGGGAGGAGGAAGTTGGGGGTGGAGGAGAAACGGTTTGTTAATTTTTGGTTTATATTTTTCAAAAATTTTTATGCCTGTATTTTTTTAAAATATATATATATATATATAAAATCACAAATAACGCAGCAGCACAATCAGACCACGTGCACTGGCTGAAATTCCTCACAGAGGTAGGCTTCTCCCCCACGATACGTACTCAACAAATGACGAGGCAGCACTTCCCGCTTTTGTTGACAGGTTGATGACCCCAACAAATTTTTTGCAGCAATGTTTCGGCCTACTCAATGAGGCCTTTGTCAAGCTTGACAAAGGCCTCATTGAGTTGGCCGATACGTTGCTGGGCAAAAAGTTTTGGGCTCGTTACCCTGGCAACAAAAGATGGAATTTTGTGCCTCGTCATTTGTTGAGTATATATATATATATATATATATATATATATTTATTTATTTATTTATTATTTTTTTTTTTTAGCCATCTCGTCCTGTTGCCAGTGAGAGAGGTCATCAAAGATCTTCCAGAGGACGCCGTGGAGCACGTGGCGGTCGTGGTCGTGTGAGTATTGTAAATTATTTTAATTTTTCTATTTTTTTTTTTTTAAATATTCCAAAAAAATGTTATTCTATTTTTTTTTCTTCTTTTAGGGATCCCAAACCTCCACCAGAAGGCATGAGGAGGACGTTGAAAGATTTTATATTGACAATGACCTCCTCATCCATATGGTGGAGGAACGTACACCGTTGTGGGACCACACCGACCGCCGCCATGCAGACCATCATCTTACACGGCTCCTCTGGAACGAGATCTGTGCGGCCATTGTCCCCAACTGGGATGACCTCCGAGAAAGGCAACAGGGCCAATGCCGTAAGTATAAATATATTTGTAGATAGCAGACATACATGTTAAAAAAAATTTTTTTCAAAAGTGGTTTACAGTATAATTTTATTATAAGCGCCACTTAATTTTTTAAAAAATTTTTTTTTTTCTTATTGTGGCTGTTTAAAGTACAATTGTAAACCAACTTTGATTAAATCACTTATTTTATAGATCCTAATTTGATTTATTTCTTTCTAGGAGACACGATCATGGTTCGGTGGCGCTCAATCAGGGACCGCTACAAGAAGGCCTTTAATGAGGAACTTCGGCGCCCGAGTGGGTCAGGAGGAGCCTCAAGACACGTATACCGCTATTCTGCCGCCTTGGGGTTCCTACGAAGGACCCTGGAGATGCGAAGGTAAGGTATTTGGTGTCTCTAAAAAAAAAAAAATATCAAACTAGGTGTATGGCCCAGACAGACTGTCATTAGGCACTTTGTCTTCGACATCCACATTGTATTTAGTGTAGTAGAGAGTAGCAATGTGTGCTTCCGATTTTTTCATTAGAAGTTGTTTTCCAAAAAAAAGGCTATACTGTACATAGACACTTCCTTGAAAAATCATTTAATTCATGGCCTCTATTTATGTACAGTATGTTTCTCTATTTTTTGGAATGTAACCTCCTATGTCGTTTCAGAAGTCTCTTTGCTAAACCTCTATCCGACTGTTTCTCCCATCCATTAAAAATTCTAAATTTATTTTTTTCTTTGCTTCACAGAACATCAAGCAGCACTCTTGCGCCCGAAGTTCCTCAGGAGGCGGTCCCTGAAGAGCAAGCCGCCGCGGGTCCCTCTCGCCCTGCTCCTACTGCTTGTCAGGAACACCATGTTCCCCTACTTGTGCCCTCTGGCGACGTAACGATGGCAACCATGGCACCACTTTTTGAGGCCCTCATGCGTCGCCAGAGGTCAGGTAGGAGCCGCCAGGCTAACTACGAAGACCTCACAAGGCTCATGTATGAGTCCTTGGCGGGGATCACAAATAGGGTTGCATCTGTGGAGGATCATTCGCGTCGTCTTCAGGAGGGGGCGGTGTTGACGACACAAATGAGTCCGATGCATCACTATCTTGTGTCGTTGTTACCTGCGCTGGAACGCTTATCACCCGACCAGCAGTATGAGGCCAGAAGACAGATGGACAGCGTTTTGTGGCAACTGGCACACCGCCCCACAACCATTCCCCCACCCCAGCCCTATCCCCCATCCTACTCCTATCCCCCATCCTTCACCTATCCCCCATCCCACACCTATCCAACTTTACAGCCCCACCAGGCTCAGCATTCCCACCCTCCCCCTCCCCCTCCCCACAACCCACCCCCATCCCAAACCCCCGAGCTCTTTTCTCAAAGCTTTTCTTCTCCTCCTTCTTACTATGCTCCTTCCTCTTTCACCACTCCCTCTACTCTTGCTCGGGAAACTCCTTCTCCTGCCCAATCCAGTCTTCACACTCCCTCTGTGCCACTTGCATCAACACGCACTTTGTTGTCCACAGTGGCAGAAGAACAACAGGAGAGAGTGGACCCAAACCAATCACTTTCCTCCACCCCCCACCATTTCCTCAATTTGTAACTTTGTGTTTTATTTATTTTATTGTTATTTATAATAAATGTTATTTTTTGGTTTAAAAAATCCAAGAACTGTTTTTGTTTTTTTTAAAATTAAGATAGATATTTTAAATTTTTTGACAATTAAAATCTCCCAGCACTGGTGTAGCGACACAACAGATTGTCGCTCCACCAGCGTTGGTAGATTGAAATCTAGGTGTCTTATAGGCCAGACATTATCTCCCAGCACTGGCGGAGCGACACAACAGATTGTCGCTCCTCCAGCGTTGGTAGATTGGTAAGAAAGCTAGGTGTCTTATAGGCCAGACATAATCTCCCAGCACTGGCGGAGCGACACAACAGATTGTCGCTCCTCCACCGTTGGTAGATTGTAAGAAAGCTAGGTGTCTTATAGGCCAGACATAATCTCCCAGCACTGGCGGAGCGACACAACAGATTGTCGCTCCTCCACCGTTGGTAGATTGTAAGAAAGCTAGGTGTCTTATAGGCCAGACATAATCTCCCAGCACTGGCGGAGCGACACAACAGATTGTCGCTCCTCCAGCGTTGGTAGATTGGTAAGAAAGCTAGGTGTCTTATAGGCCAGACATTATCTCCCAGCACTGGCTGAGCGACATAACAGATTGTCGCTCCTCCAGCGTTGGTAGATTGTAAAGCTAGGTGTCTTATAGGCCAGACAATTAAAATCTCCCAGCACTGGCGTAGCGACAAAACACATTGTCGATCCTCCAGCGTGGGCAGACAGTCTCCTAACAGGACTGATTGGAGCGACACAAGTATGTGTCGCTACTCCAGCGTGAGCACATCAATATATTAAAATAAAATCACAATTAATATATTAAAATAAAATCACAATTACGTATAAAAAATATTTATTTAACCCAAAATGCTATTGAAATCAAATACAACACACTGTAACCATCAACCAACGGGACAACAAACATAAATTAACGGTTATTTGAAAATTAATCCAAAATAGTTTATAAAAATTGGTCCTGCCAGTCCACCCTTCCAGCTTCTGTACAAAAATAATCTGCAAACGAGTCTCTCATCCGTGCAACCGCTACAGTTGACCGATGTCGACAACTTTGAATGCTCGCGATCTCGCTGTCCTCGGGCACCTGTTCCAAATTGAGTGGTTCTTTATGAAGGAGGTAGTTATGTAACACCACAGCACACTTGACAACCTCGTCTACTGATTCAACCTTCAGGTGAATAGGTTTAGTGAAAATCCTCCATTTTGCGACCAAAATTCCAAAAGTGCATTCTACCATTCTTCGAGCCCTGGTCAAGCGGTAGTTGTATGTGCGTTTTTTTAAATCTAATCCGCGGCTGGAATATGGTTTAATTAGATTTCCACACATTTGAAATGCCTCATCACCAACCAATACAAACGGCATGGGTGGGCCATCAGTACCTGGCAGTGGTTGAGGGAGAGGAAAATCGAATTGTCCATTATATAGACTACGGCCCATATTTGAATTTTTAAACACCATTGAATCGTTTGCGCGTCCATAGGCCCCTACGTCCACTGCAACAAAACGATATTGAGCATCTGCGATGGCCATCAGTATTATAGAAAAATATTTCTTATAATTGAAAAACTCGGATCCGGTTCCGTGAGGCTTGATGATACGAATATGTTTACCGTCTACAGCCCCTATGCAGTTGGGAAACTGACAAACATCCCAAAATCTTTCAGATATTTCTTTCCAATGCTGTCGAGTTGGATGTGGGATGAATTCATCATGCAGTTGTTCCCACAAAACACGGCATGTCTCCTTTACAATTATTGAAACAGTTGATATCCCAAGGCGAAATTGAAAATGGAGTGAGCTGAAACTTTCTCCACTTGCCAAAAACCTAAAATATAAAAGAAAAAAATAAGTGTATAAAAATTATTAATAAACAAGATAATATACAAGGTACAGTATATCAATTGGACGCAATTTTAGTGCACCCCTACATATATTAGTTTGGTCAAGATTTTTTTTGTGGCCAATGTAATTTTTAAAAAAATTCAACAATAAATGTTTGTTCTCCATGGCGAACAATATTCATCACAGTTCATAAATCTTCAATGACGAGTATATTGATTCAAACTTTTCCAAAACAAGATGTATAATTACAAAAAAAATAGATGAGCATCAATTGGGCCCAAAACACTTTGTACAGTGATCCCAGAAAGTACAGTGATCCCAGAAAAAGTAGATTTGGATTAAAAAATGTATGGCTTCACACTACCAAACAGCAGCTTTTGAAAATTTAGACCAAATATTGGTATAATATGTAATAAAGTATAAACTTTACCTTATCGTCAACAATAGGCGTTCTGCTGGGGAAACACAGCGACGGAAAGTGGTGTCTTGCCTTTGAATGTGAGGTGACACACGTTGTAGAAGATCATCGAAACTTTCTACCGTCATCCGTAAATAGGTAAAGAATTTTTCTGGATAATCCCTCAATTCAGGAAATAGAGTTTCAAAAACTCCCCTTCTTACTCTTGCAGAGGTTATTGGATGCACCCAATAGCGACGCGTTTTACGTCGCCTGGCTTGAAGACGTCTTCTCCATCGTGAAACCAGAATTAAAGCCTGAAATCCAAAACGAATATGGTCCGGCATCATCTTTGCACTCTGCTGAAAGAACTTCTGAGTGGTAAGTGAACTTTGCTGGTCTTTTATAGCCAGTTGTAGTATTTGCTTTAACAGATTGCATCTTTTTGTGACCTTCTCTTATCTTTTATAGACAGTTTTAATATTTGCTTAAAAAGATAGCATCCTTAATCTCTAAATTTAAACGCCGGATCCGTCTTTCCGTCTAAAAACGGAAGCAAACGGAATAGACGGATCAGCTTTTTAGACGGATCCGACGGACGGATCCGTCGAAAATTGACGACTGAAGGAAACTGAACGACGGATCCGGCTTTTCTAACAGTCGACGGAAGGACGGATCCGTTGCAGTAAAACTGTGCGGCGGTATGCGTTTTGTCGGATCCGGTGGCCAATTCCGGCGCCGGAACTGTTTGACGGATCAGTCTGCCGCAAGTGTGAAAGTAGCCTAACCTGCATGTAGCAGTGCTGTGTACTCTGTAGCAGATCTGTATGTGTACCCTGCATGTAGCAGAGCTGTGTACTGTGTAGCAGAGCTGTATGTGTAACCTGCATGTAGCAGTGCTTTGTACTGTGTAGCAGAGCTGTATGTTTAACCTGCATGTAGCAGAGCTGTGTACTGTGCATCAGAGCTGTATGTGTAACCTGCATGTAGCAGTGCTGTGTACTGTGTAGCAGTGCTGTATGTGTAACCTGCATGTAGCAGTGCTGTGTACTGTGTTGCAGAGCTGTATGTGTAACCTGCATGTAGCAGAGCTGTGTACTGTGTAGCAGAGCTGTATGTGCAACCTGCATGTAGCAGAGCTGTATGTGTACCCTGCATGTAGCAGAGCTGTGTACTGTGTAGCAGAGCTGTATGTGTGACCTGCATGTAGCAGAGCTGTATGTGTAACCTGCATGTAGCAGAGCTGTGTACTGTGTAGCAGAGCTGTATGTGTAACCTGCATGTAGCAGTGCTGTGTACTCTGTAGCAGATCTGTATGTGTACCCTGCATGTAGCAGGCTGTGTACTGTGTAGCAGAGCTGTATGTGTAACCTGCATGTAGCAGTGCTTTGTACTGTGCAGCAGAGCTGTATGTTTAACCTGCATGTAGCAGAGCTGTGTACTGTGCAGCAGAGCTGTATGTGTAACCTGCATGTAGCAGTGCTGTGTACTGTGTAGCAGTGCTGTATGTGTAACCTGCATGTAGCAGTGCTGTGTACTGTGTAGCAGAGCTGTATGTGTAACCTGCATGTAGCAGAGCTGTGTACTGTGTAGCAGAGCTGTATGTGTAACCTGCATGTAGCAGAGCTATATGTGTAACCTGCATGTAGCAGAGCTGTTTACTGTGTAGCAAAGCTGTATGTGTAACCTGCATGTAGCAGTGCTGTGTACTGTGTAGCAGTGCTGTATGTGTAACCTGCATGTAGCAGAGCTTTGTACTGTGTAGTAGAGCTGTATGTGTAACCTGCATGTAGCAGTGCTGTGTACTGTGTAGCAGAGCTGTATGTATAACCTGCATGTAGCAGAGCTTTATGTGTAACCTGCATGTAGCAGAGCTGTTTGTGTAATATTTCCATAATGAATAATATTTCCACTCTTCACCTGACGGAGTTGCTAGCTGCTGGAGAGGCAAAGGACCTGTGATGATGTCATGACGATGTGACGAGTCACGTGTGTGGGAGGGGTCAGATGTGCACAGCAGATGGTAGAGTGGACAGAACTGTAGCCATCAAATAGAGCTCTGTACTAGAGATGTGTGTGTAACCTGCATGTAGCAGTGCTGTGCACTGTGTAGTATAGCTGTATGTCTAACCTGCATGTAGCAGAGCGGTGTACTGTGTAGAAGAGCTGTATGTGTAACCTGCATGTAGCAGAGCTGTGTACTGTGCAGCAGAGCTGTATGTGTAACCTGCATGTAGCAGTGCTGTGTACTGTGTAGCAGATATGTATGTGTAGCTTGCATGTAGCAGGGCTGTGTACTGTGTAGCAGAGCTGTATGTGTAACCTGCTTGTAGCAGAGCTGTGTACTGTGTAGCAGAGCTGTATGTGCAACCTGCATGTAGCAGAGCTGTATGTGTACCCTGTATGTAGCAGAGCTGTGTACTGTGTAGAAGAGCTGTATGTGTAACCTGCATGTAGCAGTGCTGTGTACTCTGTAGCAGATCTGTATGTGTACCCTGCATGTAGCAGAGCTGTGTACTGTGTAGCAGAGCTGTATGTGTATCCTGCATGTAGCAGAGCTGTGTACTGTGTAGCAGAGCTGTATGTGTAACCTGCATGTAGCAGTGCTGTGTACTCTGTTGCAGATCTGTATGTGTACCCTGCATGTAGCAGAGCTGTGTACTGTGTAGCAGAGCTGTATGTGTAACCTGCATGTAGCAGTGCTTTGTACTGTGTAGCCGAGCTGTATGTTTAACCTGCATGTAGCAGAGCTGTATACTGTGCAGCAGAGCTGTATGTGTAACCTACATGTAGCAGTGCTGTGTACCGTGTAGCAGTGCAGTATGTGTAACCTGCATGTAGCAGAGCTGTGTACTGTGTAGCAGAGCTGTATGTGTAACCTGCATGTAGCAGAGCTATATGTGTAACCTGCATGTAGCAGAGCTGTTTTACTGTGTAGCAAAGCTGTATGTGTAACATGCATGTAGCAGTGCTGTGTACTGTGTAGCAGAGCTGTATGTGTAACCTGCATGTAGCAGAGCTGTGTACTGTGTAGTAGAGCTGTATGTGTAACCTGCATGTAGCAGTGCTGTGTACTGTGTAGCAGAGCTGTATGTATAACCTGCATGTAGCAGAGCTGTATGTGTAACCTGCATGTAGCAGAGCTGTATGTGTAATATTTCCATAATGAATAATGTTGTGCATCAATTCCATATCTCCACTTCACTTACACTCAAAAGGGTCTCCACTTACACGCAACCCTCAAGCTAAGATATGGAATTGATGCACAACATTATTCATTATGGAAATATTATTTATTTAGAATTGTATATTGTATCATATGTTTGAGCAAATTATATAGACCTAATATAGGTAACCCTTATTTTAATCAATAAAATAAAAAACAATAATATATATGTATTACGCACGTGTGATAATAGACGTGCATATGTTTCCGAATTTTATTAATTTTATATATTTATATTTTATATATTTATTATAATATTATAACTTATACTACAAATCTTTCATTATATTACTAGTAGTTGATTGGTGGGAAATCGTTTTAGGCTTATGTAAATTGTTATATGTTCTTGTATAAAATTGTTATACGTTCTTGCATAATATTTGGAAGAAATATACAAAAGCCGCATCACTAACGCACAGCACTTGGGTGCGTTATTTTTCTTTTTTTGTTCTTTTTCTATGAGATGTACAGATTTATAATACATTAATAGACACAAGTTTAGAACTATGAGTAATTGTTTAGTTTTACAAAATATCTGCTCAAGTTTTAGTTTATCCAGCAAAACATTGCGAAAGACTGAATACTAACGATGTACACTTGAGCAATTAACGAACCGGACCTGATGTTGAAACAATGACCAATGAAATCACATAAGATTGAGTATAAAAGAGGGGTTTTGAAAGGGTTGATGCATACCACTGAGGAAGGGGCAAATAGCTAGACCCCGAAACGCGTCTGGTGCGACACCCCTCAACTTTGTACCGAAAGACCTAAGTACCGAAGACTGACCAACTTACAGAGCAGAAGTGGACCTTTACCGACGAAATTTTCCGTCATTATACTACTGCAGAATTTCCATCTAAAAGCGGAGGTCCATAGGCTTGAATAGCGATTTATAGAGCCGCCTGCAATCTCCTGATCTCACAAGTGCTGTACGAACGGAGGCACATTCTGGAGAGTGGTCATATGTCATGGTTTGGTCGATTATAATCAATTTTTACTTGCAAGTAATCTAGTAGCGGGACGCCGCTACCCACATCTGTTTCGGCGGGACGCCAAGATGTCTGCACAGGATACTATAGAAACCATAGATATTTGGGACCATGTGGAAAGCAAAAGACTAAAGGTTGAAAATTTTATGTTCAATAGCAATGAAAACAATGTGGATAACAATGTATTAGTGAAAAACACATTTAGGGAATTGGAGAATTTATTAGTGAAGCAGTTGAGACAGAGATGGGAGATTAAAACATTGTGCAGATTTATGGAGTGTGGCAAGGTTCCAAAAGGCTTGACCCTGATCAAATCGCCAGCACAGGATCTCCATAGTCCCACATTTAATATTGAATGGGACAAACTGCTTCATCAACATTCCCTTTCCCTAGTTGAACTAATTATGAAAAGAAGGAAAGAGATGCTAAGTGAAATAACAGATAGAATAAATGAGATGAAAAATGATATGAGCAAAATACCAAGAAATTATGAGTTTAAATATTGGCAATCGAAACTATGTCATAATCTTGATAAAGTTGAACAGGAGATAATGGAGAGGAAAATTAAAAAACTTCATTTTATCGCTAGAAATGGGTATAACACAATCACAAACACGGATAACACAAATATAGACACGATAAGTGTAGGAGTTACATTGAGTGAATCACATTTAATGGCGGACAAAGGGACATCACATAAAAATAAATACACTATACCAACACACAACCGTTTTAAAATCACTTGAAGTTAGACAGGTTTTTTTTAGACAGGACCCCACCCCATCACAGGACACGAACAAGACGGATTCCGTCACAGGAGGAACCACAAACACACAATGTCAATCACCAGGGAGATCAATACAATTTGAGAAACAGGCCCCAGATACCCCACACCCCACGTCACTTACAGTCAAAGAAATCACTACAACATCACGTTCCCCATCAAGAATACTACACTTGGGGGGCGGAACTAGCTGCAGAGCTTACCAGACGCAGCCTGTGGGAGCTCTGAAGAAAAAGTGATTATAAACCGATATAACTCGGCAAAATCAGGCTGAATTTCGCCTAAAATCTCAGATCCTGTCTCAGGTCATCGCCTGGATCAACAGGATACTATTTTTTCCTGAAGCTGAGACGGCGAGAAGTTGCGGCCTACAAAAACCTGGTGAGCACCGGACTTTATTAGAACGCCCATCCGGGCTGCAGAAGCCGTGCCCCGCGGCTTATGAGCCACCTGCCGCCAGATTCAATTGAGGCCTTAAGCGAGCGATTGATCTACCCAAAGAAGTGAAGCTCAGCAGGCTGGAAAACCTGTGAATCGGCAGCGCTGTTAAATGAGGGTCTGATTGAGCCTAGGACCTGCGAAAGTAGATCCGGCCGTCTGAAAACATAAGAACATCAAAACACCACTCCGGACACCTCTGCTCAAGCGGTCACAGGAGCGGTAAGTGCCCTGAGCAGCCCCTAACAAAGCGGCAGTGAAATATAAGATCAGAAAATCGTCATTAGCACTGAGCAGACATAGTAGCCTCACCACCAGATAGATCAGTCCGCCGGCTCTTAAAAAAAAAAAAAGTGCGAAATTGAAATTAAATACACAGTAAATATTCATAGCAGAGCTCAGCTGCAGACAGAAGAAGTCATTAAAGCTGCTAACTAGAAGCACATTTACTGTTATATGCTGTGCTGCATAACCCCATTCAGATTTAAAGGGACAGTATCCTAAAATTAAAGTAGCATTTCCCCACATTCATAAAATGATTTAAAAGCCTGAACCGGGGGGGAAGGAGCTAGCGCCGGACAGGAATGGACGTGCGTGTCTGAGCTCTGCAACTCAGACCCGGCTTCACACCAGCTAACGTTGGCTACTAAGCTAAAAAAATGGGTAAAATAGGCCAGCAGAGAACGGGAGACTCGTCCCTCTCAAGCAAACTACAAACTGCGGAGACATGGATAAGTTTGTTAACAAAGCGGCGGCAATTTGCGCAGCAAGGGAAGCAAAGATGGCGCCGGATCCTCATAAAGAAACTGAGGAGAGCGAATCAGAGTTCCAAGCTGATGGCAGCGATGTGGAGGACCAGAGACATCGTAAACACCTCCCGATTTCCAGAAAATATCTGGATTCAGCTCTTCAAAGAGCAATGGAACCTCTGGTGAGCGAGCTATCTTCCCTCAGACAGGACGTTAGACATGTGGGCGGCAGGGTAGAAGCCCTTGAATCTAACCAGGCCGCAATCCTGGACTTCCAGATGGCCACAACTAAAAGCCTACAGAACTGCCAAACGCACCTTAATGCTGCGTTTAACGCCCTGGAGGACCAAGAAAATCGTGGTAGAAGAAACAACTTACGGTTCAGGGGGATCCCAGAAACGGAAGCCCCACAGGACTCTACCTATTAAATCAAAGAGATCTGTGAAAGCCTTCTAGGCCCAGAACGCTCTGCCTCAATTATCATCGAACGGGCACACCGAACTTTGCGCCCACAACCTAAAGGCAATGAGCCCCCTCGAGATATTATATGCCGTTTCCTCCAATTCCAAGACAAAGAGGCCATAATCAACAAAGCAAGATTGCCAAATGGAGTGAAGCACAATGGGGTGCCGATAAGTATTTTTCAAGATTTAGCCCCAATGACCCTTCAGAAAAGAAGGACCCTCAAGCCTCTCACAGATTGGCTCAGAAACCACAAGATATTATACCGCTGGCAATTTCCATTTGGATTAGCCTTCTCCTTCCAAGGCAGGAAGATCTCCATCAAATCTCACCAGGACTTAGGCCCTGCATTTGACATCCTGGACATTGCTCCCATAGAAATCGAGGACTGGGATACAGTACAAGACCTCGCATTGTTACCGGAGCTTCCTAGGATTCCGCCCTTTGAATTGAGAGGCACACCTAAAGCCCAAAGACAAAAGGAGAAGAAGAGAAATCAACCTCTTACCCCAAGACGTATATCTACAGATGTCGCCTGAGACACAAAAAGAACACTTCGCGTATCTTCTCGTAACATATGCTGAGTATAAGAAGCAAAATCCTCTATTTCTATATCTCTACCTTCAACTCCATTATCTATACCCCTAAATACTCTGTTTAACTTTCTCTTCCTTCTCTTTCCTTGTTTATGTACTCAGCAGTCCCTAACGGTGCTTCCGGCTACACATTGCCTCTATGCTTGCTTATGTATGCGACGACTCAGTGTATAGCCGGCAGCAAAATATCATTCCTATTCACATTGCCTGTGCTCTATTCTTTATGTACCCAGCGGCCTTAAGCTTATTTGTATGCCATTCCTGTAATTACTTCCAGATACTATTTTCAAAGCAGGGTAGTTCTGTCGGGTATCCCAAGGTCCTTGACGGTACCCCCGGCCTCACAGTGACTTTGTGCTTACCTATCTACGCGATGATTCAGTGTGTGGCCGGCAGTGTAATGTTATGCATATCCGAATTGCCTATGCTGTATTATCTATGTACCCAGCGGCCTTAAGCTTATAAATAAGCCTCTTTTGAAAGTCACTTACAGATAGTATTTGTAGAGTAATGTAGTTCTAACTTGTAGTCAGTGGTCCCTGACAGCGCTCCCGGCTACGCAGTGTCTCTGTGCTTTCTTATTGTTGCGATGATTCAGTGGGTAGCCGGCAACGTAAAGTCATACTTATTCATATTGTCTATGCTCTATCCTATATGTACCCAGTGGCCTTAAGCTTATACTTACACCATAGTTAAATTCACCTTTGGATGCTAGTTTTAGAGCAATGAAGCTGAGGTCTGTATTCAGCAGTCACTGACGGTGCTCCCGGCAACACACTGTCTCTGTGCTTTCTTATTTGGGCGATGATTCAGTGAGTAGCCGGCAGCATAGGGTCATACTTTATTCGCTTTATTTAGGTTTTATTTTCTATGTACTCAGCGGCCTTAGGCTTATAGTTACAACATATTTGAAATATGACCCTCAAATGTCCCCTACTTAACGAGACCTGATCATATACTTGATGGTCACTGACGGTGCTCCCGACTACACATTATCACCGTGTTCTCTTTCTTTGCAATGATTTAATGGGTAGCCGGTATCATAATGTCACACTACTTTATTAACACTTAAGTTTTGTTATACTTTTATGTATTCAGCGGCCCCTGGCTTCAATTTGGTTCACATGTGAGGATCAACCCTATGTGCTCAAGGCGCAGCCCATTTAATTTAATCCTATTTACCCTTAATAATAATAATTAGCTTTAACTCATTAGCTAAGATGATAGTTATTGTTGTGAACCGGGTCTACAAATGGCATTTGCCACTTCCCCCCACATGATAAGTCATTCAAGACCCATTTAGTATGGTTCTTTTAGTTTCTCTTTTGTTCAATTTGTATTTGTTTTATTTTGTTCTACACAGGTCTCTCAAGATACAGTGGTGTATCCATCCGAGGCGGTTCATCCTACCACCGAGACAGCGGCTTTCAATACTATCGTCTCGTTTAAACGCTAAGTACCCTGAGCAGTTCACTTTCATAAAATGCCTCCATAAGTATCTGACTCGTCGCTCTGCCACTCCTCATCACCCCCATAATGGCTATTAGTATTGCCTCTTATAATGTCAAGGGTTGCAACTCACCTTCTAAGCGGAGCCAGATCTTTGGGATGTTGAGGAGAGACAAAGTGAACGTAATCTTCTTACAAGAAACACACTTTAAGTCCCAACACTTCCCCAATTTATCCTTCTCATTCTATCCTACGTGGTTTCATTGTGGTTCCCCCAAGTCAAACTCTAAAGGAGTCAGTATCGGCTTCCAGAGCAAGATACCCTTCATCTTAGATGATCAACTATGTGACCCTGAAGGTCGTTTTATTATGATTAAAGGCAAGATAGGCCAACACCTATACACCTTTATAAATATTTACGCTCCAAACAAACGACAGATATCTTGGCTCAAGTCAATTCTACTAAAAATAGAGTCTTTTAGAGATGGCATTACAGTAGTTGGGGGGGACTTTAATCTGGTCATAAACCCCTTCATTGATTCCTCCTCGCACAAATCAGCCCAATCCCAAAAGGGAATTCGTTCTCTATTAAGGTCACTAGCCAAAGCTCACCTAATAGATGTCTGGCGCACCATGTATCCGGATTCTAGAGATTATACTTTCTATTCATCACTACACAGATTATATCAACGTCTAGATTATCTATTCATCTCAAAGGAACATCTCCATTTATGCTCTAGAGCTGATATAGGATCCATAATCCTTTCTGATCATGCTCCCATATTTTTACATATGAAATCTCCCCTTAACCATAAACCCTCCAGTCATTGGCGATTCAATGAGCAACTCACCAATCTACCAGCCACTAAATCTAAACTAAAAGACCTTCTTGAAGAATATTTCAAAACAAACTGTACCCCCGAGGTTTCGCCTCAAACAATTTGGGATGCCCATAAAGCATTTATAAGGGGCCACTGTATCAGTTTAGGGGCTCATCTCAAAAAAGAGAGACAAAAACAGTTAGACGCCCTCTATGAAAAAATTAGTCACCTGGAGAGTGCCCACAAAAAATCCCAATTAGAATCACACTTAATGGAACTTTCTTCATGTAGGGCTGCCATCAAAAATCTGTTAAACACGGCCTCTGCCAAACTTTACCTACATTCCCAATATAAAATAGTTGCCCACGGAAATAAAGCTTCCCGATATATGATGTCCAGACTTAAACGTAGAAAACTAAGTAATTACATACATAAACTAAAGACTCCAGAGGGTGCTCTAACCTTTGAACCAAGTAAAATTGCTTCCTTATTTAGAGACTATTACGAATCCCTCTACAATATTAATTCAACACAATCTTCCTCTGGTGATGCAGTGGTCCAGCCACCTTTTACTTCATATTTTAGTGGTTTGGCCCTTTCCTCTCTCTCGGAACAGGATAAAGTTCACTTAGCTTCCCCATTTTCTTCAGATGAACTCTTACAAGCCATTAAAAATTCCCCCAAAGGGAAATGCCCAGGCCCGGATGGGTTCCCTATACCCTACTACATGTCTTTTCATGAAGTACTAATCCCACATCTTATACCAGTATACAATAGCGCCCTGAAGGGTATACCTTTATCGACTGATATGACCAAAGCTCACATCACCTTAATACCCAAGGAAGGTAAAGACCATTCTCTTTGTTCCAACTACAGGCCCATCTCTCTTCTCAATATTGATTTAAAACTTCTAGCTAAGATGCTCGCAAACAGATTATCAAAATTTCTCCCCTCATTAATCCACAGAGACCAAGTGGGTTTCGTGAAAAAAAGAGAAGGGAAAGATAACACGGCTCGTATCCTCAACATTATACACTATGTCAAGAGGAAAGGCCTACATTTGGTCCTTCTCAGCACAGATGCTGAGAAGGCATTTGACAGAGTCAACTGGTCCTTCATGTACGCGGCGCTGCAATCTCGTAATTTCCCCCTCCCCTTCATAGCAGCAATAAAAGCAATGTATCAACATGCCTCAGCTTCAGTTAGGGTCAACGATACCCTGTCAAATTCCTTTAGAATTAGTAATGGCACCCGGCAAGGCTGCCCTCTATCTCTCCTCCTGTTTGTTCTCGCCTTAGAACCTCTTCTACAGACTATTCGGATGGATGTTGATATATTGGGAATAAATCTAGGGGACCAACAGCACAAAGTAGCCGCATTCGCGGACGACTTGCTTTGAATAATAAGTAACTCTGAGATGGCTCTCCCAAAAATTTATGACCATTTTGAAACATATGGATCACTTTCTAATTTCAAGGTGAATCACAATAAATCACTAATAATATCCACAGGACTTAAAAAGTCTTTGAAAAGTCATCTAGAAGCGTGTTCGCCATTTAACTGGTCCTCTCCTTATCTAACCTATCTAGGCATCAAAATGAGTACAGATCCCAATCAACTCTTTAACCTGAACTATATCCCTCTCCAAAATAAATTGGCGGAAGATTTAACTTCTCTTGATATCCCTATACTCTCGTGGTTTGGGAGGAAAAACATATTAATGTCACTCATCATCCCTAAACTTACTTACCTCCAACAAACTTTACCAATCCCCGTCCCTTCCACATATTACTCTAAAATCAAGTCCATGTTTCGTTCCTTTATATGGAATAAGAAAAAGGCCAGAATGTCTTACAAATCTTTGTCTTACCCGAGAGAGAGGGGAGGAATAGCTTTACCAGACCCTGAACTCTATGGCAGAGCTATTTTACTCACTAGAGTAGTAGACTGGTTAACGGCCCCCAAGCAGAAATCTTTGGTCCCGTTCAGAGCGGCTCTACTGGGACGCATGTCTCCACTGCCCCCCCCATCCAAATATTACTCCAGTTATGAAAGCCACTCTAAATGCGTGGTACACCTTACAAAAATCACCCTTAAGCTCCCCACTCCCATCTCCTGTCCTCAAAATAAAGGATATTTTTCACTTAGCCCCCCAGGCCTTACAGAGCAGCCTTTCCACTGAAATTGCTCAGTCTAATCTGAAACTGATAGATCTATATAAAGAAGGCAAACTACTCTCCATAAAAGAGATATGTGATCTCTTAAAAAGCCCACTCTCAAGTTTTAATGGGCTCCATTTCTTAAGAGCATACATGTCTCAAAACGTACAATTACATACATTGTTACGCCCTATTACCTGGCTTGAACATATTATCTCTCGTGATTCCACCCCACATAAACTGATCTCACAATGGTACAACAGGTTGAGAACTCCTCCTGAAGCCCTAACGCCTGCTTTCATAAGACTTTGGGAAAAAGACCTAAATATAAGTCTCTCACCGGAGGATACCTGCATCATATATAACTTCACATAAAACCTCAAGGTGTGTCAGGATTCAGGAGAATAACTATAAAATCATCACAAGATGGTATAAAACCCCCGACAAGACATGCTTATATTCAAAGAATGATATATAATTCAACTGGCGCTTCACCATATATATGAGAGATCGCAGCGGTGTTTATAGCAGACCCGTACCTGCTATGAAGGGTATTGTGCAGACGAGCTGTACGAATAACAAATATAGAAATAAATGTAACACTGCGCGCTAACATTAGGTGATTGTGTTATATAAAAATAACTAGCCACAAACTGAAAAAAATTATCTACCACTCTGGCATACAATGCCGCAAAAAAACACTAAATGCGTATAGGTCCTACCTTAACGCACGTGTGTTTGTGGCGGTGCAATGTTCTGCAGCGGTGCTCCTCTTGTATTCTCTAGGCAGAGTGAGAGAAGTGGATCCAAGGGGAGGGGATGGCCAGCATGGACTGGTAAGTGTAAGAGTATTATAAGTATTGGGAAGCTCGCCCCGGCCGGTGGCAGAGTATTCCCGTTACCTGTGGTTAGTGCTCACGTCTGAGCCAGTGACGTCACCGCTAGTGAGTTACGGGTTGTAGTGGGAGTCAAACTTCCAACGCGTTTCGAGTACAGGCGGTACTCTTCATCAGGGAACGTTACACCCACTACGTGTATTGTCATTATTTATAGTGCATGCTGAATCTGCAAACCCACTCCTCCCCATAATAATTGTTACTAATCAAAACCAAATAGTTCAACTTCAGAATTAAGGCCCTTTGGCAACATAGTATCTAAATTGAATATCCATTCTGTTTCTTTCTTGGATTGCTTTTTAATAAAATCTCCTCCACGGGCGTCCATTTCTATCTTCTCTATGCCCAAAAAAGACATGCCATCTATTTTTCCTCCATGTATCTCAGTAAAATGCCTGGATAGTGGGTGTTCTGTTGATTTTTTCCTAATATTATTCATGTGTTCGCTTATCCGTTTTTTTAATTTTCTTTTGGTGCGTCCAATGTACAGTTTGTGACAGGGGCATTTAATCGCATAAATAACCCCTTCTGTGTTACAGGAGATATGACCCCTAATCTCCTGATCGAAACTACCCTCATGGTTACTTATATGTTGTACTTTCACTGTATTTTTTGCTGTGTTTTTACATGGGGCACATTTTTTACACGGGAAGAAGCCCTGTGGGAGATTACTCTGAATGTTATTCTTTTTTATTAATATACCCGCTCCTTTGCTAGTGGAGGCAATCTTGTTGCCTATATTAGTTGCCCTTTTATATATAAAGACTGGTTTCGCTGGTATGAGGTTGCCTATGATTTTATCCTCTTTCAATATATCCCAGTATTTCCCTACGATTTTTCTAAGGATATGGGTTTGTATGTTATAAGGGATAATGATAGGTGGTATTTTCTCCTTCATTTCTGATTCTTTTATTTCTTTGTTTCCACTTTTCTTTATTAATTTTTCTCTTGTTATCAGCTTTATTTCTTTTTTCTGTGCTTCCACTATTTCCTGATTATATCCCTTTGCTGTAAATTTTTTTCCTAAGTTTTCTGCCTCGTTAACATATTCATTGGTCTCAGTGCAGTTTCTTCTAAGGCGGAGAAACTGACTCCTGGGTATGTTATCCAGCCATCTGGGCAGGTGACAACTGTCTCTATTAATATAGCTGTTGGAGTCTGTTGGTTTTGAATACGTTTTGGTACTAATGTAATGCCCCTACTATTTGAAGCCTTTGTGGGAATAAGGAAATTCATGAGAAAATTAGCCCTGAAAAGATACTATAAGAAAAAAGAGAAATATAACATGGATAAAAGAGATAACGAAAACTATAGTGATAAGAGATATACACACAGATCTGAAAATAAAATCCAGATTCGATCCAGTTAACGAATATTCTGTCTCCATCAATACTTTCTTGAACTTAGTCATTAGAGAAATAAGAAAGGCCAAACATGTTAATAAACATAGAAAAAAATCATATGAGTAATATTACTAAGTTGGAGAAAACAGCAATACGGAAAATGCAACAGAACAAACATATTATCATCCGCCCTGCAGATAAGGGGGGGCGGTATTGTTATATTAAATAGTGAAGACTATGAGAATGAAGTTTTCAATATCTTGGGTGACAACTAAACCTATATGCTCCTTAAAAAGTACCCCACAGAAAGTTTTAAGAAAGATCTTAAACAATTAATACAAAAAGGTAAAATGGAAGGGATTCTAAATAAAAATGAAAGCGCATTTATAGATATTAAGAACCCTAAAATAGCGATTTTCTATCAAAATCCCAAAATTCATAAACACATACAGAAACCTCCAGGTAGACCTATAGTGTCTGGTATTGAATGTTTGACCAGTTCACTTTCAAAATATATAGATCAATTTTTGCAACCATGCGCACAGACGCTACCATCCTTTTTAAAAGATACAAATCACGTGCTACAAATTTTAAAAGATATAGAGTGGAAAAATGGTTTTATTATAGGGACCTTAGATGTGAAGTCCCTATATTCTATTATCGAAAATCACAAAGGCTGTGCAGCAGCCAAGTACTTCCTATACCAAAAAGGGGAATTAAATAGTACCCAGATTGAATATATTGGTGAGTGTATTTTATTTATATTGGAAAAAAATTATTTTAAATATAAGGATGCATTTTATTTACAGACATGGGGGGCCGCGATGGGGACGAGGTTCGCACCGGGGTTCGCTAATTTATACGTTGGTAGGTGGGAGGCGGACCACATACACCCCAACGGCGAGCTCCGGGCGGGCCTCGTCCTCTGGCGGCGTTTCATTGATGATGTTATTTTTATTTGGGATAAAGGGGAAGATGCACTTAAGGTATTTTTAGATGATATTAATAAAAATGAATTTTATCTGGATTTTACCCTGACCCATAGTAATCAGGAAATCAATTTTTTAGACCTCACTATTTATGTCACAGGGGATTACATTAGTACCAAAACGTATTCAAAACCAACAGACTCCAACAGCTATATTAATAGAGACAGTTGTCACCTGCCCAGATGGCTGGATAACATACCCAGGAGTCAGTTTCTCCGCCTTAGAAGAAACTGCACTGAGACCAATGAATATGTTAACGAGGCAGAAATCTTAGGAAAAAAATTTACAGCAAAGGGATATAATCAGGAAATAGTGGAAGCACAGAAAAAAGAAATAAAGCTGATAACAAGAGAAAAATTAATAAAGAAAAGTGGAAACAAAGAAATAAAAGAATCAGAAATGAAGGAGAAAATACCACCTATCATTATCCCTTATAACATACAAACCCATATCCTTAGAAAAATCGTAGGGAAATACTGGGATATATTGAAAGAGGATAAAATCATAGGCAACCTCATACCAGCGAAACCAGTCTTTATATATAAAAGGGCAACTAATATAGGCAACAAGATTGCCTCCACTAGCAAAGGAGCGGGTATATTAATAAAAAAGAATAACATTCAGAGTAATCTCCCACAGGGCTTCTTCCCGTGTAAAAAATGTGCCCCATGTAAAAACACAGCAAAAAATACAGTGAAAGTACAACATATAAGTAACCATGAGGGTAGTTTCGATCAGGAGATTAGGGGTCATATCTCCTGTAACACAGAAGGGGTTATTTATGCGATTAAATGCCCCTGTCACAAACTGTACATTGGACGCACCAAAAGAAAATTAAAAAAACGGATAAGCGAACACATGAATAATATTAGGAAAAAATAAACAGAACACCCGCTATCCAGGCATTTTACTGAGATACACGGAGGAAAAATAGATGGCATGTCTTTTTTGGGCATAGAGAAGATAGAAATGGACGCCCGTGGAGGAGATTTTATTAAAAAGCAATCCAAGAAAGAAACAGAATGGATATTCAATTTAGATACTATGTTGCCAAAGGGCCTTAATTCTGAAGTTAAACTATTTGGTTTTGATTAGTAACAATTATTATGGGGAGGAGTGGGTTTGCAGATTCAGCATGCACTATAAATAATGACAATACACGTAGTGGGTGTAACGTTCCCTGATGAAGAGTACCGCCTGTACTCGAAACGCGTTGGAAGTTTGACTCCCACTACAACCCGTAACTCACTAGCGGTGACGTCACTGGCTCAGACGTGAGCACTAACCACAGGTAACGGGAATACTCTGCCACCGGCCGGGGCGAGCTTCCCAATACTTATAATACTCTTACACTTACCAGTCCATGCTGGCCATCCCCTCCCCTTGGATCCACTTCTCTCACTCTGCCTAGAGAATACAAGAGGAGCACCGCTGCAGAACATTGCACCGCCACAAACACACGTGCGTTAAGGTAGGACCTATACGCATTTGGTGTTTTTTTGCGGCATTGTATGCTAGAGTGGTAGATGGTTTTTTCAGTTTGTGACTAGGTATTTTTATATAACACAATCACCTAATGTTAGCGCGCAGTGTTACATTTATTTCCATGCTTATATTCAGTTACAGCATCTGACACATGTTGGAGATGCTCAAAAGAAAGGGGTGCTTTTATCCACATATGGTGGACCTGCCCAATTTTACTTAATTGGTGGGAAAAGGTTTTTCAAATCAGTAACAGGATTTGTAATTCCAATATTACTCCGTCTCCGTAAGTTGCCCTCCTGAATCTTTATCCTCGGAACCCCTCCCCCCCTAATCTACTTCTTTTCAAACATCTAGTGAATGCTGCAAAATTGCTGATCCCTACACTATGGTTATCCTCCGAGGTTCCCTCTTTGGATCAATGGTATCAGAAAATAGATCAAATTTACCGATTAGAGGAGTTATCCTCATGGGAACTGAGATCCCATCATAAGTTTCTAAAGAACTGGAGGCAATGGATTTCCTTTAGAGGCTATTAGACAGAGATTAGCACTATCAACATTATCCTTAGATATACAGCATCTAGGGCCTACCCCATCTGTCTTCCCATCTACTTATTTCCTAACCCTTCTTAGATTGTTGGACGTTGAGTTGCTCAGACGGTGCTGCTGCTTCCGCTTGGGACCGTCTCGGATGGATCATATCACTAAAACTTAAGGTAATTAACAGACATTTTAGATTAATAATTGCCACCTGTTTTTTAAATGTGCTTTTTCTAAAGTATATCTTCCATATTTTCCATGGGATATTCTATACCGATTAACCCCCTGGATGCCGTCTTATTATACTTATTGTATAATTAATATTTGACAGACCTGTATTCTGTTCTTCTATTTTTGTATTGTACTGATTTATTCAATAAAACTTTTAAAAACCCCCCAAAAAAATGAATACTACACTTCACAGAATCACCACAAACAACAACACTACCCAAAAAGGATAAGATCGTACGAGGGAGACAGATCAAAACACGAAGAGGACGCAGGAAGAAGAAGGGGATATCACAGATAATTTTAGACCCAATAGCGAATGATTGCATTATTAATTTGAGCTCTATAATTTTGACAGATGCCCAAACACAATTACTGAATAAGGGTCTTAAATTTGCCCCCACAATCACCCTAAATAAATTCGATACTTTTATAGGAGTGGAGAAATTTATTAGGCGCCTGTGCCTCAAAAAGTACTTCCTCAAAAATCCTATTACTAGAGACATTGAGAATAGAGACCAACATGTCCATTCAACTTGCAAGAATAGATCTAAAAAGTATCCAAGAAATGAGATAAGCCAAGAAATGGCGAGTTTCAAAAAGTGTGTAGAAAGTGACATAAGGAAAGTCAAGAACAATAATAGATATGAACGCAATAACTTATCTAATGATGAAGTTAAAGCTATGAAAACCTTACAAAAAGAAAATAATTTAGTGATACGCCCGGCGGACAAGGGAGGATCCATTGTGATCCAAGATATATCCAAATACAATACAGAATGTTTAAATCAACTAATGGACACCAATACATATCGTAAATTATCAAACGACCCCACCAATCAATTTTATGCAGAATTTTTAGCTTATTGTAATAAAGGCCAAGAAAAAGGCATTTTATCTAGTGAGGAACATACATTTTTACTTAACAAAACCCCAAGAATACCCATGTTTTATTGTGTACCAAAAATCCATAAAGATCAGCAAAACCGCCCAGGCCGACCTATAGTGTCAGGAATTGGATCCCTTACGTCCAATTTGTCCCAGTACATAGATCAGATGCTACAACCGAGGGTCCAAAAAACAGAATCATATACCAAGGACACAACACAAATTATAAAGGTAGTAGAACAATTAAAATTCAAAGACACTTGGATTATGGGATCATTGGATATCCAATCCTTATACACAATTATAGAACATGAGAAGGGGAAAGAAGCCGTAAGATCCCAATTAACATTAGAAGGGAGATTAGGTGCTGAACAAATTGATTTTATAATAGAAGGGATCGATTTTATTCTAAATCATAATTATTTCAATTTTGAGGGCGATTTTTATTTACAAATACAGGGAACTGCTATGGGCACCAGATTCGCCCCCAGCTATGCCAACCTGTTCATGGCGGAGTGGGAACGGATGGTTATGGGAGACATAAATGTTAATGAGAAGAATCAAAAATTTACTGGCACAACAAGTCAGGCAAATATAGAATATTTGGATTTGAACATCAGTAAAATTAAAATATAATATGTAGTACCTTCACTAAGCCCACTGCTAGGAACAGTTACATTTTATTTAATAGCTGTCACCTCCCGAGTTGGTTAATCAACATCCCACAGGGACAATTTCGAAGGGTAAAAAGGAACTGTACTTTAGACCAACAATTTGATTTTGAAGCTAACAAAATGAGAGACAAATTCTTGGAGAAAAATTACCCTACTGAAATTTTAGATCAGGCATTATACCAAGTCAAAAACATGGACAGGAATTCATTTTTTGAAGATAAAGTAATACAACAATCAGACCCTATCCAAGAAACTGTACGGATGATCTTGCCCTTTAGTGACGACTACAAAAAAATACGTTAAATTGTGGCAAAACATTGGCATTTGTTACAGAAGGACAAGATTATAGGTACATTAATACCACAAAATCCAAGCATTACGTTTTCAAAGGCCCCCAATTTGGGTTTAAAGGTGGCCCCTACAGTTATGAGACAAGCAAACAAGGAGTCCACCATCTCAAGCTGGATGGGCCTACAAGGTTTCTTTAGATGTGGTATTTGTGGCAACTGCAAAATAACATCTTTTCAAAAAAGAACAAATGAAGTAGTATCCACCAGTAACAACCATCGCCATATAATTAAAGACTGTTTAACATGCAATTCTGAAAACGTGATCTATGGTATTGAATGTCCATGTAAACGACTATATATAGGCAGGACAAAAAGATCACAAAAAAAACGAATTTCCGAACATATAAATAATATACGGAAGGGATTTGATAATCACTCATTATCATACCATTTTAAAATTAGTCATAACCAAGATCCATCAGGGATAAAAAAAATTGCGATGGATAAAGTGGAAAAGCAGTGGAGAGGAGGCAACCACATAGAAAGGATGTCCAGACTTGAAACGAAGCAGATTTTTGAGTTCGACTCCCTGATTTCCAAGGGCTTAAATGCGGAATTCGAGCTCTTTGGATTCTTATAAATGTAGTGGGCACCCATGTATCGACGACTAACCGCGTGTTTATGTATAATGCACTCGGTTTCTCCTCTACACATGGGTCTCCACTTACACGCAACCCTCAAGCTAAGATATGGAATTGATGCACAACATTATTCATTTTAAAAATATTATTTATTTAGAATTGTATATTGTATCATATGTTTGAGCAAATGATATAGACCTAATATAGGTAACCCTTATTTTAATCAATAAAATAAAAAACAATAATATATATGTATTACGCACGTGTGATAATAGACGTGCATATGTTTCCGAATTTTATTAATTTTATATATTTATAATTTTATATATTTATATTTTATATATTTATTATAATATTATAACTTATACTACAAATCTTTCATTATAATACTAGTAGTTAATTGGTGGGAAATCGTTTTAGGCTTATGTAAATTGTTATATGTTCTTGTATAAAATTGTTATACGTTCTTGCATAATATTTGGAAGAAATACAAATGTACAGATTTATAATACATCAATAGACACAAGTTTAGAACTATGAGTAATTGTTTAGTTTTACAAAATATCTGCTCAAGTTTTAGTTTATCCAGCAAAACATTGGAAAGACTGAATACTAACGATGTACACTTGAGCAATTAACGAACCGGACCTGACGTTGAAACAATGACCAATGAAATCACATAAGATTGAGTATAAAAGAGGGGTTTTGAAAGGGGTGATGCATACCACTGAGGAAGGGGCAAATAGCTAGACCCCGAAACGTGTCTGGTGCGACACCCCTCAACTTTGTACCGAAAGACCTAAGTACCGAAGACTGACCAACTTACAGAGCAGAAGTGGACCTTTACCGACGAAATTTTCCGTCATTATACTACTGCAGAATTTCCATCTAAAAGCGGAGGTCCATAGGCTTGAATAGCGATTTATAGAGCCGCCTGCAATCTCCTGATCTCACAAGTGCTGTACGAACAGAGGCACATTCCGGAGAGTGGTCATATGTCATGGTTTGGTCGATTATAATCAATTTTTACTTGCAAATAATCTAGTAGCGGGACGCCGCTACCCACATCTGTTTCGGCGGGACGCCGCTGCAACTAAGTGCGGGACATTCGATTTCTGGTCTATATCAACCATACTCAGGTATCTATTTCAAAGACTGCACATAAGTATTGGATTGAACTTTTAGTGATTGCGATATCAACTAATTGCTGGTCATAGCATTGAGGTCAGCTTTTATGACAATTTACATGCAGCAGACTTTTGAAAAGCTTGAATATAGTGATTATAATCATTGAAACACTTACTAACTGTGTATTTATATTCTTAATCACACTATATTGTATTTACTCCCTAATTTATTTTGTTTTATTATCAATAAAACTATATATTTGTTGCAACCACATGGTCACAGTCTCTTGAGTGCCCTGTATCTATATAATTCTACTTATTATCCATTTATTGAGTGAGTGGTCTCAATTTTACAGGAGCACCTATTGGTTTCCATTTTTTCTAGTGCGATATCTTATATATATAAGTAACAGGGATTAAACTGATGAGAAGAGAGAACTACAGAAAATAGCACTCATATTGGGTGTGAGAGTAAATTGCACGGCGCAGACGCAGTGACCGTGGCAAGGATTCAAACAAAGGGGAGGGAGCCAGTGTTTTTTTAACAATCTCCCTGTTCGAAAAATCTATTTAATAAATGGACCCCAGATTAGGGACGTGACAGGGATTAAACTGATGAGAAGAGAGAACTACAGAAAATACCACTCATATCGGGTGTGAGAGTAAATTGCACGGCGCAGACGCAGTGACCGTGGATTCAAACAAAGGGGAGGGAGCCAGCAGTTTTTTAACCATCTCCCCATTCGAAAAATCAATTTAATAAATGGACCCCAGATTGGGGACGTAACAGGGATTAAACTGATGAGAAGAGAGAACTACAGAAAATACCACTCATATCGGGTGTGAGAGTAAATTGCACGGCGCAGACACAGTGACCGTGGCAGGGATTCAAACAAAGGGCAGTGTCACAACCAGACAGCTGAGAAGCTCTGACAGGAGCTGTCCAGAACCTCCTCCTTGAGTTTCTTTGTTTTGATTTCAGTTCCTCATCTCGTTAGCCTATCTCAGCTGTCATGCAGTTGGACTGATTGCTTCCCTTTAAGTTCCTCCCCATGATGCATTAGGTTGCGGCTTATACAACTTCCTGGAGTGTGTGTGCATGCCTTTCCTAGTTCCCAGTCGTCTGCAAGATAAGTACTGTTTATGTATTTGTGATTTTCTGTTTGCTGGATCCAGGTGACCCTGGCTCCCTCCGTGTCTGTGTAGGGGGCCGGTGGTCTTGTCCCCTCACTATTGTGGGGTGTTCGCATAGGCTGAGCAATTAGGGAGAGTGGCAGGTCGCTATGCGTACTTATATCTCTGAGAGCCTGAGAAAAGGACACATACGACCCTCGAAGTCACCTGTTGCCGCTGTTTTTTTCTTTGTTAAGAAAAAAGATGGTTCTTTAAGACCTTGTCTGGATTTCAGGGAGCTGAACAGTATCACTATTCGTGACCCTTATCCGCTTCCTCTGATTCCGGACCTGTTTAACCAGGTTGTTGGGGCTAAAGTCTTTTCCAAATTAGACCTAAGAGGGGCATACAACCTGGTCAGGGTCAGAGAAGGAGACGAATGGAAGACGGCTTTCAATACCCCTGAGGGCCATTTTGAGAATTTGGTTATGCCTTTTGGTTTGATGAATGCCCCAGCCGTTTTTCAGCATTTCGTGAACAGCATTTTTTATCATTTAATGGGAAAATTTGTATTAGTGTATTTGGATGACATTTTGATTTTTTCTCCTGATTTCAAGACTCATAAGGAACATTTACGTCAGGTCTTGCTCATCCTGCGGGAGAATAAATTATACGCGAAACTGGAAAAATGTGTGTTTGCGGTTCCAGAAATTCAATTTCTGGGGTTTCTTCTCTCCGCTTCTGGTTTTCGCACGGACCCCGAGAAGGTCCGCGCTGTGCTTGAGTGGGAGCTTCCTGAGAATCAGAAGGCGCTGATGCGTTTTTTGGGCTTTGCCAATTATTACAGGAAATGTATTTTGAATTATTCCTCTGTTGTTAAACCACTCACTGATATGACCAGAAAGGGGGTAGATTTTTTTTCCTGGTCGGTAGAGGAGCGTAAGGCCTTTTCTAATATCAAGGAGAGTTTCGCTTCCGCTCCCATCCTGGTACAACCTGATATTTCTTTACCCTTCATAGTTGAGGTTGATGCTTCTGAGGTGGGTGTGGGTGCGGTCTTGTCTCAGGGTTCCTTTCCTGCCAAATGGCGACCGTGTGCCTTTTTCTCGAAGAAACTTTCCTCCGCAGAGAGAAATTACGATGTAGGAGATAGGGAGCTGTTGGCCATCAAGTTAGCTTTTGAGGAATGGCGCCATTGGCTAGAGGGAGCCAGACACCCTATTACTGTGTTTACTGACCATAAGAATCTGGCCTACTTGGAGTCAGCCAAGCGTCTAAACCCGAGACAGGCCATATGGTCTTTGTTCTTTTCAAGGTTTAATTTTGTTGTCACTTTCCGCCCTGGGGTTAAGAATGTGAAGGCAGATGCCCTGTCACGTTGTTTTCCGGGAGGTGGGAATTTTGAAGACCCGGGTCCCATTTTGGCTGAAGGTGTGGTGGTCTCTGCTCTTTTTCCTGAATTGGAGGCAGAGGTGCAGGCAGCCCAGTCGGAGGCTCCTGATCTTTGTCCTCCTGGGAGGTTGTTTGTGCCTCTCACTTTAAGACACAAGATTTTTAAGGAACACCACGATACGGTCCTTGCTGGGCACCCGGGGGCAAGAGCCACACTGGATCTCATCGCTCGGAGATTCTGGTGGCCTTCGCTTCGTAAGTCGGTTGAGGGTTTTGTGGCAGCCTGCGAGACTTGCACTCGTGCCAAAGTCCCTCATTCACGGCCATCAGGTCCTCTCCTTCCCTTACCCATTCCTTCCCGTCCTTGGACACATCTGTCCATGGACTTCATAACGGACCTGCCTCGTTCCTCGGGGAAGACTGTGATTCTGGTGGTGGTGGACCGTTTTAGCAAAATGGTGCATTTCATCCCTTTTCCTGGTTTGCCCAATGCTAAGATGCTGGCGCAGGCATTTATTGACCACATTGTCAAATTGCATGGTATCCCTTCAGACATAGTCTCTGATAGGGGCATGCAGTTTGTTTCCAGATTCTGGAAGGCTTTCTGTTCTCGCTTGGGGGTTTGGTTGTCATTCTCTTCTGCTTTCTACCCGCAGTCGAATGGCCAGACGGAGTGCGTCAATCAGAATCTGGAGACATATCTGCGCTGTTTTGTGGCGGAGAATCAGGAGGATTGGTGTTCGTTTTTGTCCCTTGCTGAGTTTGCTTTAAATAACCGTCGTCAGGAGTCCTCTGATAAGTCACCATTTTTTGGTGCATATGGGTTTCATCCGCAGTTTGGGACTTTCTCGGGAGAGGGGTCTTCTGGTTTACCTGATGAGGACAGATTCTCCTCGTCTTTGTCATCTATTTGGCAAAAGATTCAGGATAATCTAAAGAGCATGAGTGAGAGATATAAGCGTGTGGCGGATAAGAGACGTGTGCCTGGTCCGGACCTGAATGTTGGTGATCTGGTGTGGTTGTCTACCAAGAATATCAAATTGAAGGTTCCCTCCTGGAAGTTGGGTCCTAGGTTTATTGGGCCTTACAAGATCCTGTCTGTCATCAATCCTGTTGCCTACCGTCTTGATCTTCCTCAGACTTGGAAGATCCATAATGTTTTTCATAAGTCCTTATTGAAACCTTATGTTCAACCTATTGTACCCTCGCCTTTACCTCCTCCTCCGATTATGGTTGATGGAAATCTTGAATTTCAGGTCTATAGGATTGTGGATTCTCGTCTTGTCCGCGGTTCCCTCCAGTACCTCGTTCATTGGGAGGGTTATAGTCCTGAGGAGAGGATGTGGGTCCCAGTGACGGACATTAAGGCCACTCGTCTCATCAGGGCTTTCCATACGTCCCATCCTGAGAAGGTGGGCTCTGAGTGTCCGGAGTCCACTCGTAGAGGGAGGGGTACTGTCACAACCAGACAGCTGAGAAGCTCTGACAGGAGCTGTCCAGAACCTCCTCCTTGAGTTTCTTTGTTTTGATTTCAGTTCCTCATCTCGTTAGCCTATCTCAGCTGTCATGCAGTTGGACTGATTGCTTCCCTTTAAGTTCCTCCCCATGATGCATTGGGTTGCGGCTTATACAACTTCCTGGAGTGTGTGTGCATGCCTTTCCTAGTTCCCAGTCGTCTGCAAGATAAGTACTGTTTATGTATTTGTGATTTTCTGTTTGCTGGATCCAGGTGACCCTGGCTCCCTCCGTGTCTGTGTAGGGGGCCGGTGGTCTTGTCCCCTCACTATTGTAGGGTCTTCAGCTGTAAGATAGTCGAGGTACGTGGATATGCGCCCATCCACCTTTGGGGTGTTCGCATAGGCTGAGCAGTCAGGGAGAGTGGCAGGTCTCATGCAGGGGTCTCCCTTTTGTTCCTTAGTTGTGGATCCAGTGACTCATAGATTATATTGTATTGTCTTGTTTCCCTGTACACCATCCGTGACAGGCAGGGAGCCAGCATTTTTTTTAACCATCTCCCCGTTCGAAAAATCAATTTAATAAATGGACCCCAGATTGGGGACGTAACAGGGATTAAACTGATGAGAAGAGAGAACTACAGAAAATACCACTCATATCGGGTGTGAGAGTAAATTGCACTGCGCAGACGCAGTGACCGTGGCGTGGATTCAAACAAAGGGGAGGGAGCCAGCGTTTTTTTTAACCATCTCCCCGTTCGAAAAACCTATTTAATAAATGGTCCCCAGATTGGGGACGTAACAGGGATTAAACTGATGAGAAGAGAGAACTACAGAAAATACCACTCATATCGGGTGGGACAGTAAATTGCACGGCGCAGACGCAGTGACCATAGATTCAAACAAGGGGAGGGAGCCAGCGTTTTTTTTAACCATCTCCCCGTTCGAAAAATCTATTCAATTCACCTTTCGGGGACCCTTGGTGTTGTACGTGGCTGGGTGGAGGAAGAAACCTTCAATGACATCAACAGGACATGGCTAGCTTGGTATCCAACCTTGTGCAAATGGGGAGTTTGCGGTTGGGCAAATGGACTGTTTGCGGTTGTTTGCGGTGCATTAAAAGGGGAGTTTGGTCTGGATGTTTTTAAACCACGTTGTTCTATAAAATTAAGGATTGTTAGGCCTTTATGGATTAAACCCCAACTCTGCGTCAACTATGTCATTTTGCATGGGAGTTTTGCCATGAATCCCCCTCCGGCATGCCACAGTCCAGGTATTAGTCCCCTTGAAACAACTTTTCCATCACTACTGTGGCTAGAAAGAGTCCCCGTGGGTTTTAAAATTCGCCTGCCTATTGAAGTCTATGGCGGTTCGTCCGGTTCGCAAACGGAAAATTTTATGTTCGCGACATCTCTAGTCTCATTATTAGTGTTGAGCGAACAGTTCGAGCACAGTTCGGGTCCGTACCGAATTTTGGGGTGTTCGTGACACGGACCCGAACCCGAACTTTTTCGTAAAAGTTCGGGTTCGGGTTCGTCGTTCGGCATGTATTTTGGCGCATTTTGAAAGGCTGCAAAGCAGCCAATCAACATGCATCATACTACTTGCCCTAAGATGCCATCGCAGCCATGCCTACTATTGGCAAGGCTGTGATTGGCCAAGTGCAGCATGTGACTCAGCCTCTTTATAAGCTTGTGCGCACGTCGGGACGTGCTCACTCCCGATGTGAATAGAACAGGGATAGACGCAGCTGATGCTAGGGCGAGAATAGGCAGGGATAATTGAATAACTGGAAGCAAATTTCTCTCCTCCACCTGTGATTCATCTGAACAACTGCAGCTGAGCTGCTTTTTTGATAGGGATTGGCTATTTTTAGAGTGGCCAGAGTGATTTTTCCATCCACATGTACCTGGGCTGACCGCCGGCCGCCATTTTGCGACTTGTAGTGCTGCAGCAGAAGCTGCCACAGTGTGCATTCCAAAGCTCCAAACAAGTCAGACATCTACACCTGGGATTCAGACCAATAGCAATTTAGCAGCACAGTCCAAGGCTATTTTTTTTAAAGGTTGTGCAGACCATTTTGTGGCACATGTTACTGGGCTGATAGGCGGCGGCCATCTTGGGACTAGTGCTGCAGCACAATCTCTCCCAACGTCCATTAATCACTTGTAATAGTGGTCTGTGCCATAGAAATCCTACATCAGGGACTTGGGTGTGCTTGTGTCACCCCTACTAATACCAGTCCACCTGTAATCCATACAGTGAAAAGCCATAAAGTATTCCAGTGAGGGAATTTTTTATTTATTTAAAAAAGGCCAAGTTAGTTTATCTGGCGTTCAATATACTAGATACAGTTAGGCCTGCGTTTCATACATCTGGAATTAGCAAACTAATGTGCTGGGGTTGGGAAAACATATATGTACCCATACTAGAATCTGTCAAAGAAAGCGGTACTCACATATAACAGTCATTCCATCTGTAATCCATACAGTCAAAAGACTGAAAGTATTCCAGTGAGGGAATTTTTTTTATTTAAAAAAGGCCAAGTTAGTTTATCTGGCGTTCAATATACTAGATACAGTTAGGCCTGCGTTTCATACATCTGGAATTAGCAAACTAATGTGCTGGGGTTGGGAAAACATATATGTACCCATACTAGAATCTGTCAAAGAAAGCGGTACTCACATATAACAGTCATTCCATCTGTAATCCATACAGTCAAAAGACTGAAAGTATTCCAGTGAGGGAATTTTTTTTATTTAAAAAAGGCCAAGTTAGTTTATCTGGCGTTCAATATACTAGATACAGTTAGGCCTGCGTTTCATACATCTGGAATTAGCAAACTAATGTGCTGGGGTTGGGAAAACATATATGTACCCATACTAGAATCTGTCAAAGAAAGCGGTACTCACATATAACAGTCATTCCATCTGTAATCCATACAGTCAAAAGACTGAAAGTATTCCAGTGAGGGAATTTTTTTTATTTAAAAAAGGCCAAGTTAGTTTATCTGGCGTTCAATATACTAGATACAGTTAGGCCTGCGTTTCATACATCTGGAATTAGCAAACTAATGTGCTGGGGTTGGGAAAACATATATGTACCCATACTAGAATCTGTCAAAGAAAGCGGTACTCACATATAACAGTCATTCCATCTGTAATCCATACAGTCAAAAGACTGAAAGTATTCCAGTGAGGGAATTTTTTTTATTTAAAAAAGGCCAAGTTAGTTTATCTGGCGTTCAATATACTAGATACAGTTAGGCCTGCGTTTCATACATCTGGAATTAGCAAACTAATGTGCTGGGGTTGGGAAAACATATATGTACCCATACTAGAATCTGTCAAAGAAAGCGGTACTCACATATAACAGTCATTCCATCTGTAATCCATACAGTCAAAAGACTGAAAGTATTCCAGTGAGGGAATTTTTTTTATTTAAAAAAGGCCAAGTTAGTTTATCTGGCGTTCAATATACTAGATACAGTTAGGCCTGCGTTTCATACATCTGGAATTAGCAAACTAATGTGCTGGGGTTGGGAAAACATATATGTACCCATACTAGAATCTGTCAAAGAAAGCGGTACTCACATATAACAGTCATTCCATCTGTAATCCATACAGTCAAAAGACTGAAAGTATTCCAGTGAGGGAATTTTTTTTATTTAAAAAAGGCCAAGTTAGTTTATCTGGCGTTCAATATACTAGATACAGTTAGGCCTGCGTTTCATACATCTGGAATTAGCAAACTAATGTGCTGGGGTTGGGAAAACATATATGTACCCATACTAGAATCTGTCAAAGAAAGCGGTACTCACATATAACAGTCATTCCATCTGTAATCCATACAGTCAAAAGACTGAAAGTATTCCAGTGAGGGAATTTTTTTTATTTAAAAAAGGCCAAGTTAGTTTATCTGGCGTTCAATATACTAGATACAGTTAGGCCTGCGTTTCATACATCTGGAATTAGCAAACTAATGTGCTGGGGTAGGGAAAACATATATGTACCCATACTAGAATCTGTCAAAGAAAGCGGTACTCACATATAACAGTCATTCCATCTGTAATCCATACAGTCAAAAGACTGAAAGTATTCCAGTGAGGGGATTTTTTTTATTTAAAAAAGGCCAAGTTAGTTTATCTGGCGTTCAATATACTAGATACAGTTAGGCCTGCGTTTCATACATCTGGAATTAGCAAACTAATGTGCTGGGGTTGGGAAAACATATATGTACCCATACTAGAATCTGTCAAAGAAAGCGGTACTCACATATAACAGTCATTCCATCTGTAATCCATACAGTCAAAAGACTGAAAGTATTCCAGTGAGGGGATTTTTTTTATTTAAAAAAGGCCAAGTTAGTTTATCTGGCGTTCAATATACTAGATACAGTTAGGCCTGCGTTTCATACATCTGGAATTAGCAAACTAATGTGCTGGGGTTGGGAAAACATATATGTACCCATACTAGAATCTGTCAAAGAAAGCGGTACTCACATATAACAGTCATTCCATCTGTAATCCATACAGTCAAAAGACTGAAAGTATTCCAGTGAGGGGATTTTTTTTATTTAAAAAAGGCCAAGTTAGTTTATCTGGCGTTCAATATACTAGATACAGTTAGGCCTGCGTTTCATACATCTGGAATTATCAAACTAATGTGCTGGGGTTGGGAAAACATATATGTACCCATACTAGAATCTGTCAAAGAAAGCGGTACTCACATATAACAGTCATTCCATCTGTAATCCATACAGTCAAAAGACTGAAAGTATTCCAGTGAGGGAATTTTTTTTTTATTTAAAAAAGGCCAAGTTAGTTTATCTGGCGTTCAATATACTAGATACAGTTAGGCCTGCGTTTCATACATCTGGAATTAGCAAACTAATGTGCTGGGGTTGGGAAAACATATATGTACCCATACTAGAATCTGTCAAAGAAAGCGGTACTCACATATAACAGTCATTCCATCTGTAATCCATACAGTCAAAAGACTGAAAGTATTCCAGTGAGGGGATTTTTTTTATTTAAAAAAGGCCAAGTTAGTTTATCTGGCGTTCAATATACTAGATACAGTTAGGCCTGCGTTTCATACATCTGGAATTAGCAAACTAATGTGCTGGGGTTGGGAAAACATATATGTACCCATACTAGAATCTGTCAAAGAAAGCGGTACTCACATATAACAGTCATTCCATCTGTAATCCATACAGTCAAAAGACTGAAAGTATTCCAGTGAGGGAATTTTTTTTTTATTTAAAAAAGGCCAAGTTAGTTTATCTGGCGTTCAATATACTAGATACAGTTAGGCCTGCGTTTCATACATCTGGAATTAGCAAACTAATGTGCTGGGGTTGGGAAAACATATATGTACCCATACTAGAATCTGTCAAAGAAAGCGGTACTCACATATAACAGTCATTCCATCTGTAATCCATACAGTCAAAAGACTGAAAGTATTCCAGTGAGGGGATTTTGCTTATAAAAAATAATATATTTCATTGTGGTGCGAGTTGAATCGCAACAATGAAGAAAAATACTATTAAGGGACGAGGACGCGGTCGTGGTGGTGTCCGTGGAGCCTCTGTTGCTGGTAGAGGACGTGGCCGTTCGGCCCCAGGCGCACACAGTAGGGAACGAACTCCCTCAACTAGCCGGCAGAATGTACCGCAATATCTCGTGGGGCCCAATGCCGCTCTTAGGATGGTAAGGCCTGAGCAGGTACAGGCATTAATCGATTGGGTGGCCGACAGTGCTTCCAGCACGTTCACCCCATGGTCTTCCACCCAGTCTTCTGCGGAAAGCGCACAGGTGGCACCTGAAAACCAAGCCCATCAGTCTGTCACATCACCCCCAAGCATATCAGGGAAACGGTCTGAGCCACAAGTTATGCAGCAGTCTCTTCTTCTGTTTGAAGACTCTGCTTCCAGGGTTTCCCAGGGGCGTCCACCTAGCCCTTCCCCAGTGGAGGAAGACATACCATGCACTGACGCACAACCACTTATGTCTCCAGATGAAGAGGACATGGGAATACCACCACAGCAGAGTCACCGACTCTCTGATGATGACGAAACACAGGTGCCCACTGCCGCGTCTTTTTGCAGTGTGCAGACTGAACAGGAGGAGGTCAGGGAGGGAGACTGGGTGGAAGACGATGCAGAGGACGATGAGGTCTTAGACCCCACATGGACTGAAGGTCGTGGCGATGACTTTCACAGTTCAGAGGAAGAGGTAGTGGTGAGACCGAGACAACAGCGAAGCCAAAGAGGGAGCAGGGGGCCAAAGCAGACGAGCCGCCGCCCCCAGAGTTCGCCTGCTACTGGACATCGCCAACAGGGACCCAGCCCCACAAAGGCAGCTTCAAAGAGTTCCCTGGCATGGCACTTCTTTAAACAATGTCCTACCGACAAGACCCGAGTGACTTGCACGCTCTGCCATCAGAGCCTGAGGCGAGGCATTAACGTTCTGAACCTCAGCACAACCTGCATGACCAGGCATCTACATGCAAAGCATGAACTGCAGTGGGGTACACACCTTAAAAACCAGGCACTCGCTGAGGCTCCCCCTGCTCCCTCTACCGCTGCTGCCTCGGCTTCCGCCTCGAGAGGAATGTTGCCACCTGCCGAGCAGCAAACAGAGGATGTGCCACCGACACCACCACCACCGCCACCGTCAACTAGCGTCTCCACTATATCACACAGCAGCGTTCAGCTCTCAATATCTCAAACCTTAGAGAGGAAGCGCAAATTCCCCCCGAGTCACCCTCGAGCCCTTGGCCTGAACGCCAGCATTTCTAAACTGCTGGCCTTTGAAATGCTGTCATTCCGGCTGGTGGACACAGACAGCTTCAAACAGCTGATGGCCATGGCTGTCCCGCAGTATGTGGTTCCCAGCCGCCACTACTTCTCCAAGACAGCCGTGCCTTCCCTGCACATGCAAGTGTCCGATAAAATCAAGTGTGCACTGCGCAACGCCATTTGTGGCAAGGTCCACCTAACCACAGATACGTGGACCAGTAAGCACGGCCAGGGACGCTATATCTCACTAACTGCACACTGGATGAATGTAGTGGCGGCTGGGCCCCCGGCGGACAGTTCCTTGGCGCACGTCCTTCCGCCCCCTAGGATCGCAGGGCATCATTCTCTGCCTCCTGTAGCCTCCTCCTCCTACTCGGCTTCCTCCTCCACTGCTTCCACCAGCTCATCCGGTCAGCCACACACCTTCACCACCAACTTCAGCACAGCCCGGGGTAAACGTCAGCAGGCCATTCTGAAACTCATATGTTTGGGGGACAGGCCCCACAGCGCAAAGGAGTTGTGGCGGGGTATTGAACAACAGACCGACGAGTGGTTTCTGCCGGTGGGCCTCAAGCCAGGCCTGGTGGTATGCGATAATGGGCGAAATCTCGTGGCAGCTCTGGGACTAGCCGGTTTGACGCACATCCCTTGCCTGGCGCATGTGCTGAACTTGGTGGTGCAGAGGTTCATTCACCACTACCCCAACATGTCAGAGCTGCTGCATAAAGTGCGGGCCGTCTGTGCGCGCTTCCGCCGTTCACATCCTGCCGCTGCTCGCCTGTCTGCGCTACAGCGGAACTTCGGCCTTCCCGCTCACCGCCTCATATGCGACGTGCCCACCCGGTGGAACTCCACCTTGCACATGCTGGAGAGACTGTGCGAGCAGCAGCAGGCCATAGTGGAGTTTCAGCTGCAGCACGCTCGCGTCAGTCGTACTGCCGAACAGCACCACTTCACCACCAATGATTGGGCCTCCATGCGAGACCTGTGTGCCCTGCTGCGCTGTTTCGAGTACTCCACCAACATGGCCAGTGGCGATGACACTGTTATCAGCGTTACAATACCACTTCTATGTCTCCTTGAGAAAACACTTAGGGCAATGATGTTAGAGGAGGTGGCCCAGGTGGAGGAGGAGGAGGAGGATGAGGGCTCGTTTCTAACACTTTCGGGCCAGTCTGTTCGAAGTGGCTCAGAGGGAGGTTTGTTTAAGCAGCAGAGGACAGGTTCACAAGTCGCCAGCCAAGGCACTGTACTGGAGGACGAGGAGGAGGAGGAGGTGGAGGGGGACGAGGATGACGCAAGTTCACAGCGGGGTGGCAGCCCAGGCCCATCACTGGTGCGTGGCTGGGGGGATACGGTGGACGATGACGATACGCCTCCCACAGAGGACAGCTTGTCCTTACCCATGGGTAGCCTGGCCCACATGAGCGAATATATGCTCCAATGCCTGCGCAACGACAGCAGAGTTGCCCACGTTTTAACGTGTGCAGACTACTGGGTGGCCACCCTGCTGGATCCCCGGTATAAAGACAATGTGCCCACTTTAATTCCTGAACTGGAGCGCGACCGTAAGATGCGCGAGTACAAGCGCACGCTGATAGAGGCGCTCTTGAGAGCATTCCCACATGTCACAGGGGAACAGGTGGAAGGTGAAGGCAGAGGAGTGGCAAGAGGTCGCCAACGCAGCTGTGTCACGGCCAGCTCATCTGAGGGCAGGGTTAGCATGGCAGAAATGTAGAAAAGTTTTGTCTCCACGCCACAGCTATCTGCACCGACACCTGATACGGAACGTGTTAGCAGGAGGCAGCATTTCACTAACATGGTTGAACAGTATGTCTGCACACCCCTCCACATCCTGACGGATGGTTCGGCCCCATTCAACTACTGGGTTTCGAAATTGTCCACGTGGCCAGAGTTAGCATGTTATGCCTTGGAGGTGCTTTCCTGCCCGGCGGCCAGCGTTTTATCTGAACGCGTATTCAGCACGGCAGGGGGCGTCATTACTGACAAGCGCAGCCGCCTGTCCACAGCCAACGTGGACAAGCTGACCTTCATAAAGATGAACCAGGCATGGATCCCACAGGACCTGTCCCTCCCTTGTGCAGAGTAGTCCTTATTAACTGCCTAAAACATGTCTTGTTGTGCTACGGGCCACTTCTTTATTTGATACAAATTTTATGAAACCCACAGTTGAATGAAACTCTTCTCTGTCTGGGCGCCGGGGCCTAACCAGATGAAGTGGCCGGTTAAACTAACGGGTGACATGAAGCCATAACCTCTGCCATGCTACCTCTGTCTTCTGTCTGGGTGCTGAGGCCTAAGTCAAATAAAGCGGTCTTCTGCTGTGCTGGGGGATATGAAGCTAATCTCTGACCTCTCTCCTCTGTCTGGGTCCAAAGGCCTAAATCACTGAAAGAGGCCTTCTCCTGTGGTGTGTGATATGATGCCAGAATATGTGCTGTGGGGCCTCTCTCCTCTTCCTGGGTGCAGGGGTCAAATAAACTAAATTGTGGCCTACTCCTGTGGTGGTTGATATGATGCCTGATTCTCTGATGTGGAACCTCTCTCCTCTGTTTGGGTGAAGGGGTCAAAGTAACTAAATGGTGGCTTCTCCTGTGGTGGCTGATATGATGCCAGAATATGTGCTGTGGTGCCTCTCTCCTCTTCCTGGGTGCAGGGGTCAAAGTAACTAAATGGTGGCTTCTCCTGTGGTGGCTGATATGATGCCAGAATATGTGCTGTGGGGCCTCTCTCCTCTTCCTGGGTGCAGGGGTCAAAGTAACTCAATGGTGGCTTCTCCTGTGGTGGCTGATATGATGCCAGAATATGTGCTGTGGTGCCTCTCTCCTCTGTCTGGGTCCAAAGGCCTAAATCACTGAAAGAGGCCTTCTCCTGTGGTGTGTGATATGATGCCTGAATATGTGCTGTGGTGCCTCTCTCCTCTTCCTGGGTGCGGGGGTCAAAGTAACTCAATGGTGGCTTCTCCTGTGGTGGCTGATATGATGCCAGAATATGTGCTGTGGTGCCTCTCTCCTCTTCCTGGGTGCGGGGGTCAAAGTAACTCAATGGTGGCTTCTCCTGTGGTGGCTGATATGATGCCAGAATATGTGCTGTGGGGCCTCTCTCTTCTTCCTGGGTGCAGGGGTCAAAGTAACTCAATGGTGGCTTCTCCTGTGGTGGTTAGTATGATGCCAGAATATGTGCTGTGGGGCCTCTCTCCTCTTCCTGGGTGCAGGGGTCAAAGTAACTCAATGGTGGCTTCTCCTGTGGTGGCTGATATGATGCCAGAATATGTGCTGTGGTGCCTCTCTCCTCTTCCTGGGTGCGGGGGTCAAAGTAACTCAATGGTGGCTTCTCCTGTGGTGGCTGATATGATGCCAGAATATGTGCTGTGGTGCCTCTCTCCTCTTCCTGGGTGCGGGGGTCAAAGTAACTCAATGGTGGCTTCTCCTGTGGTGGCTGATATGATGCCAGAATATGTGCTGTGGTGCCTCTCTCCTCTTCCTGGGTGCAGGGGTCAAAGTAACTAAATGGTGGCTTCTCCTGTGGTGGTTGATATGATGCCTGATTCTCTGCTGTGAAACCTCTCTCCTCCATCTGGGTGTAGGGGTCAAAGTCTTTCAAAGTCGCCTTCTCCTGTGCTGATTGATATAAAGCTGATGGTTGTGCCATCTGACATGGTTGCCAGGGTCTGATTCAATGGGGGCCTACTCCTGTGGTGGGTGATCTAAATGCCTGATTCTCTGCTGTGAAACCTCTCTCCTCCGTCTGGGTGTAGGGGTCAAAGTCTTTCAAAGTCGCCTTCTCCTGTGCTGATTGATATGAAGCTGATGGTTGTGCCATCTGACATGGTTGCCGGGGTCCCATTACATTGGGGCCTACTCCTGTGGTGGGTGATCTAAATGCCTGATTCTCTGCTTTGAAACCTCTCTCCTCCGTCCGGGTGTAGGGGTCAAAGTCTGTCAAAGTCGCCTTCTCCTGTGCTGATTGATATAAAGCTTATGCTTGTGCCATCTGACATGGTTGCCGGGGTCTGATTCAATGGTGGCCTACTCCTGTGGTGGGTGATCTAAATGCCTGATTCTCTGCTGTGTAACCTCTCTCCTCCGTCTGGGTGTAGGGGTCAAAGTAACTAAATGGTGGCCTACTCCTGTGGTGGGTGATATGATGCCTGGTTCTCTGCTGTGGGACCTCTCTCCTTTGTCTGGGTGCTGTGGTCAAAATAATAGTAAGTGACCTTCTCCATTGGTGGGTGACTTGAAGCCTGATTCTGTGCTATGGGACCTCACTCCAATTAATATTGTTTAATTTTTATTTATTTTATGTTAACTCATCATTTCCCTATCTACATTTGTTTGCAGGGGATTTAACTACATTTTGCTGCCTTTTGCATCCCTCTAGCCCTTTCCGGGTGTGTTTTACAGCCTTTTTAGTGCCCAAAAGTTCGGGTCCCCATTGACTTCTATGGGGTTCGGGTTCGGGATGAAGTTCGGGTCGAGTTCGGATCCCGAACCCGAACATTTTTCGAAAGTTCGGCCGAACTCGTCGAACCCGAACATCCAGGTGTTCGCTCAACTCTACTCATTATGAAAGCTGTATGGCATGCACATACTTATACTTCTAATTGATTTGGCACCACAAAAAGAAATGGAAATTGTATGAATTGCGATGACACAGGGTGTATGAGTGTCTGTGTTTTTAGGCTCAGTGGCAGTGAGGGAGCTCCGTAATAGGAGTGAATTACAGTCAGTATAGGAACAAGTAATAATATATCTGCAAGCCGTGACACTAGGCTGTAGTTAACATAGATACAATTCACTTGCTGTGAGGTAACAGCAATAATATTGGTATATAGAGAAAAAGAGGGAGTGACCCTGGCCAATGATAGTTTTAATCTGTCTTAGTTTGATCAGCACTAACTTATCTGTTAAGAATAAATCAAGGCAACTGGACTTACTGTAGATTTCTTGAAAACGTTTCACTCGTTCTTCCAACGAGCTTTCTCAATTCTGAGTGACTGTACAATAATTCTCTGGGAATAAATATGTAACTGTAACTTTCAATTACATATTTATCCTCAGAGAATTCTTATACAGTCACTCAGAATTGAGAAAGCTCGTTGGAAGAACGAGTGAAACATTTTCAAGAAATCTACAGTAAGTCCACTTGCCTTGATTTATTCTTTACAGATATACCATGACCTGGATAAATGAGAACCTTCACAGTCATATAGCACTAACTTATACGTGTTTTTAAAGGGAAATGATAAATAAAAGTGATGTTTTATTAATACACAACAGCACAGGACAAAATACGTAGATACAGTTGCAAGAAAAAGTATGTGAACCCTTTGGAATGAAATGGATTTCTGCACAAATTGGTCATAAAATGTGATCTGATCTTCATCTAAGTCACAACAATAGACAATCACAGTCTGCTTAAACTAATAACACACAAAGAAATAAATGTTACCATGTTTTTATTGAACACACCATGTAAACATTCACAGTGCAGGTGGAAAAAGTATGTGAACCCCTAGACTTATGACATCTCCAAGAGCTAATTGGATTGAGGTGTCAGCCAACTGGAGTTCAATCAATGAGATGAGATTGGAGGTGTTGGTTACAGCTGCCCTGCCCTATAAAAAACACACACCAGTTCTGGGTTTGCTTTTCACAAGAAACATTGCCTGATGTGAATGATGCCTCGCACAAAAGAGCTCTCAGAAGACCTACGATTAAGAATTGTTGACTTGCATAAAGCTGGAAGGGGTTATAAAAGTATCTCCAAAAGCCTTGCTAGGCATCAGTCTACGGTAAGACAAATTGTCTATAAATGGAGAAAGTTCAGCACTGCTGCTACTCTCCCTAGGAGTGGCCGTCCTGTAAAGATGACTGAGAGAGCACAGTGCAGACTGCTCAATGAGGTGAAGAAGAATCCTAGAGTGTCAGCTGGTCTTACAAAAGTCTCTGGCATATGCTAACATCCCTGTTAGCGAAGCTACGATACGTAAAACACTAAACAAGAATGGATTTCATGGGAGGATACCACAGAGGAAGCCACTGCTGTCCAAAAAAAACATTGCTGCACGTTTCCAGTTTGCACAAGAGCACCTGGATGTTCCACAGCAGTACTGACAAAATATTCTGTGGACAGATGAAACCAAAGTTGAGTTGTTTGGAAGAAACACACAACACTATGTGTGGAGAAAAAGAGGCACAGCACACCAACATCAAAACCTCCTCCCAACTATGAAGTATGGTTTGGGGCAGCTTTGCTGCGTCAGGGCCTGGAACGATTGCTATCATCGAAGGGAAAATGAATTCCCAAGTTTATCAAGACATTTTGCATGAGAACTTAGGGCCATCTGTCCACCAGCTGAAGCTCAACAGAACATGGGTGTTGCAACAGGACAACGACCCAAAGCATAGAAGTAAATCAACAACAGAATGGCTTAAACAGAAGAAAATACGCCTTCTGGAGTGGCCCAGTCAGAGTCCTGACCTCAACCCAATTGAGATGCTGTGGCATGACCTCAAGAAAGCGATTCACACCAGACATCCCAAGAATATTGCTGAACTGAAACAGTTCTGTAAAGAGGAATAGTCAAGAATTACTCCTGACTAGGGATGACCGAACCCGAACTGTATAGTTCGGGTTCGTACCGAATTTTGGGGTGTCCGTGACACGGACCCGAACCCGAACATTTTCGTAAAAGTCCGGGTTCAGGTTCGGTGTTCGGCGCTTTCTTGGCGCTTTTTGAAAGACTGCAAAGCAGCCAATCAACAAGCGTCATACTACTTGCCCCAAGAGGCCATCACAGCCATGCCTACTATTGGCATGGCTGTGATTGGCCAGTGCAGCATGTGACCCAGCCTCTATTTAAGCTGGAGTCACGTAGCGCCGCACGTCACTCTGCTCTGATCAGTGAAGGGATAGGATGCAGCTGCTGCTGTTAGGGCGAGATTAGGCAGTGATTTATTTACTGAAGTGATCGATATACAGCTGTGTATCATACAACCTCTGCTATTCAATTGCTCACTGTTTTAAGGCTGCCCAGAGCGTTTTTCAGTCACTTTTTTCTGGGGTGATCGGCGGCCATTTTGTGTCTTTGGTGCGCCAGCACAAGCTGCCACCAAGTCAATTTTTAACCATTAATAGTGTGTTTTTTTTTTTTTGCTATATCCTACATCAGGGGCTTGGCTGTGCTTGCTATTTTATTGAGGGGTAAAATACAATTGCCAAAATAGCAGTACCCTAAATCTGGTGTTTCAGCTGTGGCTAGCCAATTGTAATACTGTTTGCTGTCTGCCGAAGCACAGTTTTTGTTCTGGGTTGAATACAATTCCCAACTTAGCAATTCCCTAAATAATTGTTTTCTGCTGTATCAGGCCAAGTTTAAATCTATCCATAAAAGGGTATATTAGATTGAAGGTGCTGATAGGGTCATCCTCAATAACTTCACACGCTACCGTGCATTTCCAAGTCTAATTCTGTCCGTAAAAGGGATACCTGTCATCCAGGGCCTAAATACTAGGCCTACAATTTATATTCAGCTAAATCTGTAGTTACTGCTGTGCCTGTATTAGTGTAATACAGTACCTAAATAGATAGCCAGATAGTGTTAGGTGCCTGTAAAAAAAGCCTGAATTTGAATTCAATACATTGGGTCAAATAATTTTTTTCGTTTTGTGGTGAACGGTAACAATGAGGAAAACATCTAGTGAGGGACGCGGACATGGTCGTGGTGGTGTTAGTGGACCCTCTGGTGCTGGGAGAGGACGTGGCCGTTCAGCCACAGCCACACATCCTAGTGAACCAACTACCTCAGGTCCCAGTAGCCACCAGAATTTACAGCGATATTTGGTGGGGCCCAATGCCGTTCTGAGGATGGTAAGGCCTGAGCAGGTACAGGCATTAGTCAATTGGATGGCCGACAGTGGATCCAGCACGTTCACATTATCTCCCACCCAGTCTTCTGCAGAAAGCGTACAGATGGCGCATGAAAACCAAGCCCATCAGTCTGTCACATCACCCCCATGCATATCAGGGAAATTGTCTGAGCCTCAAGTTATGCAGCAGTCTCTTATGCTGTTTGAAGACTCTGCTGGCAGGGTTTCCCAAGGGCATCCACCTAGCCCATCCCCAGCGGTGGAAGACATAGAATGCACTG